>NC_134702.1:74162416-74447416 GCF_043290135.1 Rhipicephalus microplus | reverse complement strand
ACGCTCGAAGATGGTTTTTTCGGATCGCGACGCTCCACGTCTTCTGTAGTTTTCTGAAGCTGAAATATGTGCATGAGGGGGGGAAAAACGGCAAATAGCTACGTCAATGACTTTCATGACCTTAAGGATTTCATTTTCTTTATTTTCTTTTTCTTTAGACGTCTCGGCTCATTTTCGCTGCACTCGCGGATGTGGTGGTATATAGATACGACGTAATTACAGCACAATTGCTAGCGTGACGCTGGCGCGTGGTGACATCCAGTGGCGGCCACGGTAACTGTGCGGCGCAAAAACATTCGAATTGGCACCATAATGTTAAATTGGCCGTATACTCTCTTCGATGACGTAGTAAGACCCATCAATGACGTAATCTTCCAAAAGAAAAGCGAGCGAATTCTATTCATCGTTGAAATGCCACCGTGAATTCCCTGCCACGTACGGGCTATATTTGCCTTCCATGTTCACAGAAACTTCAGTCACCGATCAGCAATGTTTTCTGGTCATGTTGAAAATGTGTTGCAGGGCCCTTTAAAGGCATTGAAGGCGTTTAATCAAGTCTGTACGATACTATCAGTGAAGATAAAGCGCCTTTTATCGACGAGGTATTCAGAATTCAGTGATTCTAGCACCCAGTGCAGAACAGTTGGCTCCATTTTGCAAGTGACACTTACGTTAGGAAGATGAGATTTCGCCACAAAATTTCAAATCAAAACCGAATTCGAGCTTTGCTTAGACAATCAATATAGTTAATCAGTATTCACGAAAATATTCTTCCCATTTAGTTTACTGGTCCAAACGCATTTAGTATCTCTCTTAAAGGGACACTAAAGTCAATTAATAATTTACGTCAGAGTGAAAGCTCAATATATGACAACATAAAACGACAATATTATCAACAACAGTGTCCTACTTGCCGAGAAATTAAGGTAAATGCACAAGAACACAAGCGCCGCAGTAGGACATTTTCAAAGTGATCCCGATGACATCAGACGCACCACTTACAACTAATCACTAGTAGTTGATCTAGCTGCACTAAATAAAGAACCTTCCGTACATCAAGAGACGCAATAAAAGGCTGCTTATTCGTTTCTGTTTGATTCAGGGAAAACAGAACCTTCAGGCGTTATTATGGGAAATGGCGCGAGTGGTTCAAAAATTCTGTTTTCGCGCAGTTACACTTAAGGAGCGGCAGTTACACTTTATGTGCGTGCGTCTCCGTGTTGCGAAGACGTGACGTCAGTCGGTCCAGTCGGTACGCTTCTGGAGGCGGGCAATTTGAAGTGCGCTAACCCGATGTGGACCACTAAAACGTGATTTTATTTCATAATAGGCCCTTCTTTGGCACAAAAGTAACACTACAACGTTCCTGAACCGCTATTTCAACAATCACCGTCGATTTATAGTTGCCTGAAGTGTCCCTTTAAGCGAGCATTTAACGGCGCGGCATCCACCGCATTGCACCACTGCGCATTCATGTGGTTTTTATCCCCTTTACTGCTCTCTGTCGCGGTTGCACAGGAAGAGCAACCACCTGCTCCTCGTCTACCTCGTCACGTACAACGTCATCATCGTCTACATAATCATCATCAATGCACATCTAACGTGAGTCTGTACCTCAACGATTATACGAGAGCTGGTCTCTCTCTTCTCATTTTTGTTTTGTTTTTTACTGAGAGAACGGTAACGGTAGACAATGGAAATAGAATGATTAGGGATTTTTATTTCGAAGGCTGCATACACTATCGGTGACCGCACGTGGCGAATGTCGGTACATAGGCTGTGTTATTTAAAGACGACTGTCTATCTTGGGGACCTTCAGCGCAAAAATTTTGGTCTGTCTGTATGTCTGTCTATCTGTCTATCTGTACATTTGTCTGTTTATCCGCCCTTACTGGTACACTAAACGTCACCAAAGTGGCCAAACGATACTCTAAACAGCCGACCCCATCCGCCGCGCCCACCAATATTACTCAAGGTTCAGTGTTTCATACTTGTGCGATTGTCAATTAAAAAGCAAATATTGCTCATATCAGAGGCACCATAAGAACACGTCAATATTATGTATGTGTATTTTTTACTTGAAAAGGCATACAAAAGTAATTGTATGGACCGTAGCGTCTATCACGCTGCGCTGACCATGCAACGCTTGCACGAAAAGGCAAGTGTTTCCAACGCTTTTCTAAGACGACATGGTGGTGGCACCTACCCGTCGCCTTGTGTTCTACACCTTGTCACCTCAGAGACAGGCGCGCACGCGGCGCGCTTCATTATCCAGGATAACTGCAAGATAGCGCTCATGTCTCACGCGTGACGTGACTTGATGCGCTCTTTCGCCTCCACTGCATACTCGACGCACTCTAACGCAGTACCTCCAGATTACCATTCACCGATTTTCTTGCGCAGAACATAAAAAACGTTTTGTTCACTGTCTCCAGACGTAAGACTATCGTCTTTCGACAGCATTTGCGGTGTAACAAGTAAATACGTGGTCAATTTTTTTCAGGAAGTCTCCCTTGCTACACGGGCAGCATTGAAACACTCTTCATGGACAACTAAATGAACAGACAGACAGACAGACAGACAGACGGACGGACGGACGGACGGACGGACGGAGAGACAGACAGACAGACAGACGGACGGACAGAGAGACAGACAGACAGACAGACAGACGGACGGACGGACAGACAGACAGACAGACAGACAGACAGACAGACAGACAGACAGACAGACAGACAGACAGACAGACAGACGGACGGACGGACGGACGGACGGACGGACGGACGGACGGACACCACTGTCACCACTATCAGTGAAGACACCACTATCAGTGAAGATAAAGCGCCTTTATCTTCACTCGAGCATGTTGCCGAAGTGCAACATGCTCGAGGCCGTACGCTTAGCGAGAACGTGTGTTCTATAATTCACACATCTTACTAATGGCTTGAGGCTCACCATAAATGTGTTGTGGTGTGCTATTTGTCGATAGTTTTTTTCTAGAGGGAATTCGAAAAGGTTTTCACGGTCACAGACAGACAGACAGACAGACAGACAGACAGACAGACAGACAGACAGACAGACAGACAGACAGACAGACAGACAGACAGACAGACAGACAGACAGACGGACGGACGGACGGACGGACGGAGAGCTTTGTGTGGGCAAAATTTAATTTAAATAAAGAAAATAGAACAACACACAATGTCCTTAATGGACAGCAAAGAAGAAAGTGACACGTGTCACACTTAGTTTCAAGTGCCACTAAGCAGCTCAGCGCAGTCTTTGCAGATACGATCCCGTCTATGTCAATGACAATCAAAACCGATATAGGTTGTTTTACTTTACAAACGTGAGGTTGCCTTAATTGTTTGCCTGAGAGCTCAGAGCTAACGTTTCACGTTTCGAACGTTGTAATGTTTTGAACATGACTCATGAGTCATGATACGTTTATTACAAATGAGTCATGATACGTTCTTGACCCATGATTCATGAACGTGTGTTTGAGAAGTCACTACTGTTTTTCGCCGTTTATTTGTAGTCTGTTCCCCTTTACTGGGAACTTTAGGTAATCAGCTTAAGAACAACCTGTTAAATCATTTGTTCGTCAACAATTTTGACTTCATGTCTACAGCCATGATGTGTGATGTAGACTTTTTTAAAGGTTATGATGATCGTCACAAGCCCAATCAACTCTCACTGTTCCCATCATCTACTTGAGTTGACTTATTGATTGATGTCATGTATAATTGATTGATTTATTATTTATTGATTTATTTAAAGAATAATTGATTGATTGATTGATTCATTTGTTTGTTTGTTTATTTCTTCATATATTTATATATTTATTGATATTCTTATCAACATGATAACAAGCCACTTTTATTCTTCCCTATAGGCAAGTGTGGACGTGGGCGACGCTGGTCGTGGTGGCATCCAGTGTGTCGCAGCAGTTCGGCGACCGCCACGCCTTTGGGCGACACCATTTGCTTGAAAGTATGCCCTGGAGCGTCATATGCGTACTCGGTGGCACGCAACTCATCACACACCTAACCGTTGTAAGGAACACGCTTTCAGTTTAAACGCTCGGGTTCACCTCTCACAAAGCAGGTCCAAACGATGAAATACGCACAGCACGCACAACGCGCATGCTTTATACAAGTGCCACGCACATTTTTTTACGTACGCGAGTCGGGGGCATAACCAGAAATTTTTTACGGGAGGGGGGGGGGGGCACTATATTGAAATGGTCACTTTTTGCTCTGTATGCCGTGGCGAAAAAAAAAAAACTGGGGGAGAGAGGGGGCAGGCCCGGAGCACCACTCCATGTTTACGCTACTGATGTGAAAAACACCTTTGTGACAATATTAGAGGATGTCCATACCTAAGCACACCGCATTTCCCGTGCGACTTTTAAATACCATGTCAGTACGGCTACATTTCGTTACTGTCCCTTGAAGGTCTACATGAACCTCCTTGACTTCAGCCACGCCCCCGAAGCGTCAGCGCTTGGCCGCTGCCATCAATCGCGTCATCTTGCAGTCCACGAAATGAACAGTGAACTGAACACGCTCATTTGCTAGTCTCTTTCTCGCGTGCAGGAAGGCCAGTTGGTGGAGCACCTGTTCGAACTGGTGAGCCCGAACTTCTGGCGCACCAACTCGCGCGTCACCAATCAGGTGCTGCTCACCGGTCTCTCCTGCTTGCTTACCGAAGCCGTGGGCGTTGCGCCACTGTGTCGACTTCTGAGGCCCATAATGATCACCATCGTAAGTTATACAGACTTATTACTGTATGTCTGAATGTATTTGTTTGCAGTGGAAGTGGGAAAGTCGCGGTGAATGCACCACAGCAATATTCCCAGTGCTCATTTTTTTCTTACAATGCACATTCTTTGTAAAGCGGATATGACCATCAGGCCTTTGCCGTATAGACGAGCTCTAGGGGAATCTCAAGTTATCTGCGACATTGGATTTAAGCGACTGCAGCTCTCCATGCTGGCTCCGCAACCTTCCGAGTTTGCCGAAGTGCAACGTGCTCGAGGCCGTACACTTAGCGAGAACGTGTCTGCTATAATTCACGTATCTTACTAATGGCTTGAGGCTCACCATAAATGTGTTGTGGTGTGCTATTTGTCGATAGTTTTTTTTTAGGGGGAATTCGAAGAGGTTTTCACAGTCACATGCTCCGAAAAGGACGTTCTCGTGGCGATATTACTAATAGTTCAACCTAGAGTACGAAATTACAACCTCCGAAACGTAGTTTTTTTATACATCCAATTGTTTTTGTTTTTAGCGCATAACCCTGTTATTTCTTAAAACGGTGTTTATTTTTCTACAACTTTGCAGTGGTTCACTATGTATGTATGTATGTATGTATGTATGTATGTATGTATGTATGTATGTATGTATGTATGTATGTATGTATGTATGTATGTATGTATGTATGTATGTATGTATGTATGTATGTATGTATGTATGTATGTATGTATGTATGTATGTATTTCAAAATGTATACCTTAAGCTTCCGTCGCGATTGCATGCCCTATGATTTATGCACAGCAGGGTAATGTAATAGATTTTACAGCTCAAGCACCAGACTACAGTTCCTTGTTTATCCTCAATTGAGAAATTGTTTGCTTCACGTATAAGAAACCACGCAGCGGCTCATGATAACGGCAAAAAAAGTACGAGGTGTGATACTTGTAGGCAATTTACAGATCACTCAGAGAGGCTTTCGTCCCGCAGTTGACATAAATGGGCTGGCAATTATTGCAATACATTGCATGATGCGGAACCGATAGCGCGAAACTCACGGAGAGAGGACGTGGCCTTTCAGCATTTTTCCAGCACTAATGAGTGATTTCTCTTTTAATGGCACAACCAAAAATTTAAAGAATACGGGCTACAAATATTGCCCCACCGTGGTGGTCTAGTGGCTAAGGTACTCTGCTGCTGACCCGCATGTCTCGGGCTCGAATCCCGGCTGCGGCGGCTGCATTTCCGATGGAGGCGGAAATGTTATAGGTCCGTGTGCTCAGATTTGTGTGCACGTTAAAAAAGCCCACGTGGTTGAAACTTCCGGAGCCCTCCACTAGGGCGTCTCTCAATCATATGGTGGTTTTGGGACGTTAAACCCCACATATCAATCAAATCTATAAATATCATATAAGTTACAGGCTAAACGCTTATAAGTTGACTGTGTATACCAAGGCTTTTTTTTTTCTGCGTTCTCACTTTTTCGTAAAGCAGTCGTAAGATTGCACCTGCTGCATTATATGCATACATTAGTGGTGTAACATTACTTCCTGTACTGTACAACAAATATTTGTCGAAAATTGTACTAGCAAAAAAGTTACTCGATTTGAACCAGCGACCTATGGATGTCCATAGCCCGAAAACGTCTACAGTCCACCGCTCTACCAACTGAGCTATCGACAGGGCACGAGCCGTAAGGTGTCGTTTTGGTATTGCAACAACGTCGAGGATTGGGCGCCGCGTAAGGAATGTGCAATGTCTGACACGTTTTTCTAAACGAAGCTGGCGTCGTCACTATTTTTGGCTGCTGCCCCGTCTTTGTGTGCGCGCGTGCATGCGTGCGTGCGTGCGTGCACGGACGCACGCGCAAGTGACGACGCGGCAGCTGATATGAATCCTGCTTCTCTTTCTGGTCACCACCTTCTTACCACCCGTGTGGGCAGCTGCCGTACACCAGTGCAGTCTACCTATGAATCATTGCTGTTCTTCATTAACTTGCTCTATCTCACCATTCCTTCGCGCAAACTACATGGTTTTCATAACCGCAGGCCTCGGAGACTGGCACGCGCCTGCTGTACTACCTCGTTCCGGTGTCGGTGGCGCTATCCACCAACATGATCAGCCCGATGACGCTGCCACTCGCCTTGCTGCACTGCGCTCGGAACGTGTCCGTGCTGCAGCTGGTAAGCGCACACATTACCGAGATGGCCCGTCGTCATGTCTGCCATCATTGTTTTACCGCTGTTCGTGAGATCTTGTGCCACTGGTTTTTGGCTAGTTCAGTGTAAAAGAAAATGGCGTTTTAGCCCTGAATTAGCAAGGACAATGTGCGCTACCGTAACGGAAGGAAGGAAGGAACAAAGCCAAAGAATAGCTCGAATTTACCCTCCGGAAGTCCACGATGACTTCATCCGAAATCACTCCTTTTTTTTCTCTTTTTACGGTCGAAGCTCCTTATGGCGGGTCTGTCCTCCTCCTCCTCCGTATGTACGCATGAACGTATGTATGTATGTATGTATGTATGTATGTATGTATGTATGTATGTATGTATGTATGTATGTATGTATGTATGTATGTATGTATGTATGTATGTACGTACGTACGTATGTATGTATGTATGTATGTATGTATGTATGTATGTATGTATGTATGTATGTATGTATGTATGTATGTATGTAGCCACCGGTAGCACATACCCGCTCTAGAGCAGGTCTGTGTCACAGGGGTTGCGAGATGGAAGATCGCGGTACTTGGAGTATTTACTAGATGGACCCACGGACGGACGGACAGGCGGATGGACGGACTCACTGACGAAAGCATGGACAGACGAATGGACGCATGGATTGACGCACGGATGGTCACGCGGACGGACGGAAGCACAGACGGGCTAACGGATGCTTCGCCCTACTTATCATCATTCACTCCGTGGATACGCTGTGATTTTTTTTTTGTCCATGCCGATTCTGCACTCGTCATTTATGAAGATTCCCTCATCAAAACTTCCACAGAATAAACGATTCGATGAATATTCAAATGTGTGAGAGTACTTCGGGTTAAAATAATGCGCAAAGGTGACACCTGGTCATGACAATACAGGTAGCGTTAACGCAGTAATAGCTGGATTGATACCATATTTATTTGAAATAACTGGCGTTGCAGTCGTTCAGCCACTATGGTAACTTTGGATAATACACGGACTTGCCTCGTCTTCAAGCTTTATACTTTGAACACACTTGAAAATTTGTTCATTTTTGTGTTCTAGCTTTTGTTTATTATAAAAAGAACGGCTTGCGGTGAGCTTTGTTCGTCTATTTGAACTGGTAAAGGTGATGAAGTGGGACAGCTAATCTTTTGCTGAACTTCGTTTTGTGACAATGCGGCTGCAGGCCATACGGCACCGAACGAAGTTGAAAGAACGGGTTTTAAAGGGGTACTGACAGGAAATTTCGCAGCCCAGATAGCCTGCGGGGTAGATCCCCGTGAACATTCGTATATCATTTGCAAGATATTAACGGCGAATATAGCTTGGAAGGTATTTTAAATTAATTTCGAAGTTCGCGTGAGCGACCGACTCCATAGCGCTGACACCCTCGAAGGGGACCCCGAAGGACCCCCTACTTCCCTCACATCACCACGCTGCGGTCAACAAAACAAGTTATGTTGACGTCATAGCCTTCATTTTCTTTTTCCGCGTTAGTTCCCGGGTTCTTTATTTCTCGGCTGCTAAGTGCGAGTGCGTGGCCGTGGCGCACGCTTATAAAGTTTTGTGTTTAGCGACATTGCCGTCCCGTTTTCTATTCGAAAGTAATTCTTGACGCGGACCGTGCGCAAGTGCGTCACAGTTCTGTGTGCTGACGTGGTCAAGAGCTGCACACGCTAGGTGGCGACAGTTGCACCCAGTATTTGGAACTCTCTCAAACCAAAACAGAGACTAATTGATAATGAGGGGAATCTAATTAATTATCTGTCACGTGTTGCAGCAAACGATGTGTCGTGTCATGACTAACAGACCTCCAGCAACGCACTGCAGCAGAAAAATGCAAGGCCAAAGTTTTTGTGTCAGTACCTCTTTAAGTAAGGTCATGTACTACCTATCATTACCATGCTGGCTGATGCATCAAGCCTTACACCTGTCAATTACATTAGCCCCATGAACATTTATGAAGCTATTTAGGCACGATGATATTAAGTCGTAGTGGTTTTCCACACCTGCGCACAACTACCCCTTGACTCTTCCTCGTGTTTGAATATCCCGCGTACCAAAGTGCCAGTAGACCAAAGTTTCCTAGCTTGTTTTTTTTAATTAGCCCGCTTTTAAATACTGTATGACGAAATCTCTTTACACTCTTTGTCTTGTTTCCCAGGCTATTGTTGGACTCGCCGGGAAGTCCATCTTGTTGACGATGGTGCTGCTGTCTGTCAACACAACGGGCAGCTACTTCTTCATTTGGAATGAAGTGCCCACACACCGCCATAACCAATCTGTTGCTGCCGCCCAACACAGATTGCGGTCTTAGGCCATGAATCCTTTATTTTTCCCTCGAGCCAACGGAAGAACCACCGGCTCGGATCAACGCCTATTCGCTCTTAGGATTCGTTTGGCCACGACAATGTGTCGCAGCCCTAAAGATGCACATAGAAATATGATATTCCCGGGACTTCTCGTGCCACGAGCGCCCGTCTTGTGGCTCTCATTGTCGTGCAACTATATCGCTGTATAATATTATGTTCGTTTGCATGCAACTCATTGTATTCATTCACCCAAAAGCGCATGTTTACGCATTTATTAGAAACGTTGATGTGCTTATAAAGCTGCAATAGGTGCTAATTGATACATCTTCATGTCTTGATGTACTGTCAGGTAAATTTGCTCGTATTTTTTTTTTGTCCATGTCTTGCCTGGCAGCACATCAAAACACGAAGACGTCGCTATACTCTCTTGCTTTTTAAGTGCGAAGCATTTCTTAGTAAACCAAACAAACTTGGAACGTTTCTAGGCTCCTATATATTGACCTCTTATTGCGGCCGCTGTTTGGGTGCCTTCGTGATTGCCTGCCTAACTTCGTATAGGACGAAGTTAACATGGCTGTCTGTCTGGTCATCACATGAATCCCCTGAGGGAGTACAACTTTATGAGAGTCCAGTGCACACGATGAGGTTGCATGGATACACCTGGCTAAACGACGAGACAATCATATAGCGTGCGTCGTCGAACCCTTTCATAGACCACGGTTGGCACAGGCTCGCAGCCAGATGGGGGAGCATAGGGCTCTCTCCCCGAAATATAGATGAAGCTTGCCCTTTTAATGAAAATAAGGGTTTCTTAAGGCATATATAGTCTTGAGGTAAAAGTATAGCTGGAGTGCTCCGAGTTCATTACAACACTTGTCGAAGAGTTAGTGGGGCGCTTTTTTTTTGGGGGGGGGGGGGGGGTCTGGTGAAGGGTTGTGTTATTTCAAGTCTACCATCACTGCTGGACATCCAGTGCCACCAGCATACCGAGAGCACTTGGATTATTCATACCTAATGCGAACGGCTTACCATGGACATAGAGCTCCACGTTGATTTTCAGGGTCGAGCGCTGACGCATTGATTTAAAATATATGTGTCTTGCGGAAAACAAATCTACCAGTATAGCCAACAATTAGGTTTTTCTGTCACCGACATCATTCTGAGTGTGCCGCGACTCGTATTCCCTGGCATGTTGCAGTCCACTACGGTATCTTGTCACGGACCAAGGATGTGAGAGGAGCCCCGAACATTTGGAAGTCACGGCGTCCTTTTGTAAGTGCCACTATACCATAAAGCACTGTTCTTGTGCTAGTGTGGAACACCCCAGAGCAAACAACCATGTGATTCACGTATCAGTGTGGCATGAAATGAAGCAGACTGAGTTAATAAATAAATACCACGGCCAAGTGCTGGCGTTCGTTCTATGCTCGTCTCTCCGACTTCCCCAAATGCGGCCGCTGCGGTCGGGATTTGATTCCGTGACCTGCGGTTTAGCAGCCGAATGGCCTTACCCCAAAGAGGTTTAAATAAAAAAAAACTTTAACCTCCTTGCCTTGCCCCACGTATCTGTCACAGCGCGTTGGCCCCTGTCTTTTTGACGCGGCGTCGAGCCCTCTAGTCTAGTGGCTAAGGTATTCGGCTACTGACCCACAGGTGGCGGGATCGAATCCTGGCTGCGGCCGCTGCATTTTCGGTGGAGGCGAAAATGATGTAGGTGCGTGTGCTCAGATAGAGCAACAGCATAAAATTTAAACGGCCCTCAGAATAATCGTACACAGGGCCGTTTTTTGCTGTGCTACAGCTCAATAGACCTTCTACGGGGAGCGAAACAAGCCAACAATTTGAGAACGAGAATTCAAGATTATGGGACATTTGCGCTTTTTTCGGAAGCAGTGTTCGTTAACGCACACCAAAGACTTGATGTCACTTGCATGGAATGAGTCAAAACGTCAACTGCCACCAAACCAATTCTCAGGACCACAATGCGAAGGGCAAGTATGTTCACTTATGCTTACGTCGGTTGTTGTCCAACCAGCCAGCTGTTGACCTTAGTCGCATATCAGCAGAGCCCTACCCATATTGATGATTATGATGATAACAATGAAGATGGTAGCAATTACTCTCTATTCGTGGTCACCCCGCCACGGTGGTTTAGTGGTTAAGGTACTCGGCTGCTGACCCGCAGGTCACGGGATCAAATCCCGGCCTTGACGGCTGCATTTCCGATGGAGGCGGAAATGCTGTAAGCCCGTGTACTCAGATTTGGGTGCACGTTAAAGAACCCTAGGTAGTCAAACTTTCCGGAGCCCTCCACTACGGCGTCTCTCATAATCATATGGTGGTTTTGGGACGGTAAACCCCAAAAATCAATCAAATCAATCAATCTATTCGTGGTATGCACCCTGTAGGAGTATATTACTGTTGCCTATGGTGCAAAATAAACGGTGACACGGAAACCACTGACAAACAGGGGCGAGAATCTTCAGGAATCTACTCGATTGCCGTTTCTAGGAAGTTCGCGGTTCTGAGTTTCTACATCTGTCATTTTACAATACTCATCCCCATCAGCATCAGCTCGTTCACCTGCGGGCGTACGTCTTCTGAACTTTTTCAGCGATAAATTGGCGGAAAAAATGTGAAATTATGGGGCACATTCTCCTTCCACGGTAGCAGAGATTACCCAACATAATGCACAATATAATCCAGCGCAGACACTACACAGCGCTCAGCAACCCAAAAGAATGATGAAACCCACCCCTCATAGATCTTAACAGATGATCCACCGTAGCCAATGAAACCCCTCGGTGACCCTAGAATATGATAATGATAACACCCACTAACAGTCACAGCCGTCCAAACCCTTAGTGTTCTCAAACAAGGTTGATGATGATGGTGGTGGTAGTGGTGGTGATGATGATTATGATGACATACACACCATGGCATCCACACCATTTCAGGCATAGAGTTTTATGCAATAAGAGAGATATAGAATTTATACACAAAAAGACCGAGGTCGGCCTGCGCTACAGTTTGCTCTGGCCTGCTTCTGTACACTAGGGAAACGTAACAGGGGAGCGAAGAAGTTACGAGTGACGATGGTAAGGCAGGCAATAACTATTGTATCAAAATCTATAACTTAGTGAACTCACAATGAAGGATTGGCAGGAAAAAACCGGAAGTGCGTGGTCCGTTATATTCAGGTCCCTGTCATTATCATCATAGCTTCAGCCGAGCTCACATGTCATCCCGTCCTCAAGTATTGGGGGGCATACAAGTAAACAAGTGCAAAAGAAAGAAATGCAAAATCGTGGGGAACCCTAACCTCCCAAACGCCTTCAGCTGCGCGAGTCAAGCCCTCACAGCTCCCACCTCAACCGACCCGGCTCGGAGGCTGGAGCCAGACACTGCTGTGCTGGGTTTCGGCCACGCGAACACGATATTAGTGCTTTACAAACAATATTGGGACACTGTACAAGTGCTTAAACTTGCTGCGTCTACAATTTTGGCTTCAGTAGACTGTCTAGAAAGCTTGTAGTAGTTTAGGACATCAAAACACAAATAACTATATTGCAATCTTGAGGCTCAAGGTTATACGAGGCCATGAGACCTCCCAAACTAAGTTGGTGGCTCATCATGTCACACCGGGAAATGATGACTCTTGGGGGTGACACCACATATATGGACGGCCTGTAGCTGATGCGTGAGATCTAGACCACGCAGTCGTTATGGCCAAAGAAACATGTTTTGTGCCCGCATTTACGACGACTGTATAGAAAGTCGGGATTATACCAAGTGAAGGCTTTAGGAGTAAAATGGGCAAAATTAGACTTGTGCTCCAAGTCTAATGGAGCGGACCTCGATTCAGGGGGAATCTGGCCCAGCTACCTGCACGCCAGCACTATTAAACCCATGGACTATTAGCGATAGCAGGAGCTTAATTGACACTAAAACACGCACGTATTATGGAGTATGGCCGGGAAACGAAGTTCGTCAGGAGCCCTTTCAGCATCAGCGCGGTCTTCTGTAACGCTATGCGCCAGAGGATGTATCTATAAGCGTCGCAGTCACATCGACCGGAAGTAACCATCAATAAAGATTCGATTTGTCACTCACTGGCGTAAGAGTTTCATATTAAACGCGCAAAATAGCGACTATACAATGAAGGGCGTGTGGCCACCTAACAAGTTGTATTTGGCCAATCTTCAAGGGTCACTAAGCCGCAGTGGGCAGTCGTGTAAGTTAAAGGTGCGTCTGGTATGATACATCAGCATCATGCTTGGACGTAGAGCGTCACGCTGTTGACCACCGTTGCGTGAAAGACGTAAACTGGAGAGAACTGTAGCAAGAGACATGAAAAGGGTGTAGGCGGCTTATGAGGCAATGCCGATCTCGCCACTTTATTACGAACTCCCGAAGCGGAGCGGCGATGGCTGCAGCGTCCAAACCGCCGGATTGTTGTTGTTCACCCATTAAACAGCCAGGTGCGTGAGCTCGTTCTTTTTTAAATGCGAATGCATATCTTAGTCGGGTTATGATAAAAAAATCAATTTAAACATGTTCCGTCTACGCAACTTGATGTCAGAATTCGCCCACCGACACCTCTCTCATAGCAACAGCTGTGAGCGCGCACGTCCCTATCAAATGTAGCCCCCACCATGTCACGCTTCGGCGCTGGCAGCAACAGCTACGGGCGCGCACGCTTATCCTAGCCCCTAGCAACCAGAGCCCCCACCTCCTTGACTTGAACGTGACTTGCTACCGCTTCAATGCAGCGCATTTGAAACGCGTTTGTAGCGTTTTTAACCGTGCACGCTAGCTACTAGAGCAGGAAACGCATTCCGCGTTTCTGGCGACAGAAAAAACGCCACGTGCGCCGAAAGGCACTTTGACTTCACGGTCTAAGAAAAAAAAACATTACTCTTCTAACGCTGGGTTCTCACGTGTGAAACGCCGTTATGGACGTCACAACGTTTCTTAAAATTAAGAGGGGACTCTGGTGCTGTAATCGTTCAGCGACCATGGGAATGATGGGTAGTACACGGATTTGCCTAGTTTTTGCACTTGCATGCGGCAAATCATACTTGTGGCTTCGTTTATTGCTGTGTTTCGGTTTCATTTCGAAGGAAAGAACGAAACCTTTTGAATTCCGTTACCCGGCTTAAAATGGTTAGCTGAATAGATTATTGCGGTGAAGCGCAACCACTGAACATTTGCTGGTTTTTGTTTCGTGACAGAAATGCTCCAAGTAGCACGAACACACATGGAGCCAAAACTACGAAGATCAGACAAATCCATGTACTACCCATCATTCCCATGCTCGCTGAAGCGCCGTGTATTGTAGCTCCCCTAGACACTAGCACCTGAGTTCCCTCTAGTGTGTACAATTTAGGAAACTCTATGATGGACGCTGCGCAATACATTCGCACTTCCTCACGCTTCATTCACTTCGGAAAGGTGGGACATTTTTTTTTTCTCGTGCCTCAAGCTGTCAGCATGAGCTGCGGGGGAGACGCGGTGCTATGGCTAGAAAAATATAATGATGATGATAATGATGATGATGAATGGGGAAGAAGATGACGTTACGGAGTAGAATCTATTGGTATGAGCCACAAGTGAAGGGCAACAAGAACAGGAACAAGAATTGTGGCATACACCTCTCCTGGGGAATTGTCCAAGAACCGGCAGGATCTGCTATAATTCATACCTTGAAGATAATGACGATGACAATGACGTACATAGCTGTCCCACACCAAACCTGGAGGATTGCACAAGAATGCATTGTACAAGAACAATAAGAAGAATATAAAACAGGGAAAACAACAAGAACCAAAGTGTTTTTGGTTCACTAAAGAATTCCTTCCCAATTGAAAGATGATATTTGATATTTGATAAAATAAATAGCCAGCGAAGTGAACTTTTGCTGTGCTGCTTAAACTTACGCCACCTCTTTGGTATTTTTTATGAGAGCACTCCAAGAAGGTAATGCTCATAACTGGCATGGTGTCCTGGATTCAAACCTCTACCTAGGGTCGAGAATTTTTAGCTGAAGAGAGTCCTGCTGCATAAATAAATAAGGAATTATTGGTCGGCTGCCAGCTAGTGATAAGATCACGTGCTACGTGACGTCAAAACCGGCAGAAAAAGTGTGCTCTAGGTTCTCCCTCATAGAGAATCTAGAGCACACTACAGGCGGCGCTGGCTGACGCTACCACGTTTAATTTACATATACCCAATATTGTGGATGGGGGATTGCCACACGTGCTAGCTCCGTCAGTGGAGCATCGGACGCGTTATTTGAAGGTCGTAGGTTCAGCGCCTGCCCACGGCAAGTTGTCTTTTCATCCACTTTTGCTTCTTCACTTACTTTACAAATTCGTCACATAGCATTCCCCAACTTTCCTTGGCATGATTGTCTGTTGGATCTCATTTATATTCCCATATTTTTCGCTCTTCTCTACTTCTGCTGGTACAAGCCTAACCCTTAGCAGGGCTCGCGAGTGCTTTTTTAACTACAAAAAAAAAGTACGTACATGAAAACTCTGAGTGTGCCCAAACAAAATAAGCTGATTTTTTTTTTTTTGCACTATCCACAATACCTGGGGAAAATTTAGTACTTATCCAGCTTACCTGAAGGGGCAGTTGTTGCTTACGCGTGAGTCGGTAATGCAAGCGTAGCTAATAGGCTACCATCCATTCAAATGTTGACTTGATTTCTCTGGGACTCCTGTACCGGTTGCGCAATTGTGATCAAGGAATAGTACAAAAACTGCTACTTGAAAGAACCTTTCAACATTACTTTTCAATTTTGTCCCCAAAATGAGCTAATAATCTTCTTTTAGTTAATACGTGGACACCGCTTCCTATTGTTAAAACCTGACACCGATTAGCGCCCCACTTATGGACATATGATGCCGAGGCGACAATCCGTATGCCATTAGATTTTAAAACAGGATATATAACAGGAAGGGTACTGGAAGGTTTTGCTATACAAATACGAGCTCCCTACTTTGCAATGTAGATGTCTATATGTATATATGTATATATATATATATATATATATATAAAGAGAGAGAGAGAGAGACATTTGTCTGGCCTTAAACGAAGCATCTACATAACTATGTACGACACACGTTCGCATACCAATCAGCAGAACAAGTAAGGCACAAGTATTTATTGAAACGAAAAAGATCGCTCTAATTTACATTGCGAGAAATGAAAATAACGTGAGTTCCTGCAAAAGCCAACAAAAAGCTCGCCGTGCCAGTTTCTTCCTTCACATGACCCTCAACAGTGACTTATAACCATGCCTACGGTGGCGTTGAAGGTCTTGTGGGAAAGTCTACATTGAGAACGGCGCAACTCGTCCATGTGGATGCGGATCTCTCATTCCATGTATTCTGGAATCTTCGTCTTTAATGTCTAGGCAAGTCTGGACATATGCCCTTCGGCCTCGCTCTTTGCAGGTGATGCTCCTTCGCTCGACCACGTAGACTCGACGTCCTGCCTTGAAGCGAACGTCCGTATGAGCTATCCACGTCATCCCCGGTACTTTGACACCAGTTTGCGCTCTGCTGACTGTCAAGCCTTTGTCAATCGAGGGAATTCACCGTGGTTTCGGGCTAATGGGAAACGCACGTTGCTTTTCCTCTGCCTTAGGTCGGTAGATAGGTGATCCCCGACGCAACGACGACAAAAGCCGAGATGTTAACCCGATTGGCTGTGTCGACGGCTTCCCTTCGGCCTTGCGCGGAAGCTATGGTGACCTCCGAAGCAGCATAGGGACTGGCTGGGGCCTTGCCACGATGCGAAACGCGACTCTCTCCTCCTGGGTCCTTTGTAGAGATTGTGGTGGTGATTGTCGACGCGATTGGAGTTTTGCTACAGTGTCTTGGCGAGTGGGAATCGAACGTGGTCACTCCTCGACCTTTAGTCGTGCCGCTGTTGATCGGAACCACGGGTACATTGGCTGGGGAGTTGCTCGAGTACGAAGGGTGCCATGCTTCTCCACGTCCTTGGGTGGAACCAGTGGATATCTCCGACCTAGGATGGGCTGAAACCTCGGGCCGATCAAGGCACGTGTCTTCTCCTCGAACTTTTGTATATGGCATGGTGGTGATTGCCTACGTATCAGGGACATTGGCGATGGCGTTTGGTGAACGGGAATTGAGTGTTGGTTCTCCTCGGCTTTAGGTTGATGTGGTGGCGGATAGAACAATGCCTATGGCTTCTGCGCCCTCCAGCGTGCCTATAATTCCCGCTCATGGGTGCCTGTGCACTTCCACCTCTCCTTATGTGTGCGCATATTATTAATTTTTGCGGCAGTCCATCGTGCACTGGTACCGGTGGTGAGGAGGTTTGGTTGAGCGTCTAGATTTTACCACGATTCTGCCCTGCTTCGAGGGCTTGACTTTCCCGAATGGCGTTGAGCCTTCGCTTGTGCCCGGTAATTTGTGCGTCGCGTTTTCGCAGACCTGACTTCAACTCAGTGGCTTTATCAGGCTCGCAACCTTGTGTCTGCACCTCGGCATCGCATGTTTGCTCCATGGCCTGCAGCACACGTGAATGGTGAAGCCACAGCGAAGGGACCTGGCTCCATTCATTCCCATTCGACGCGTAGCCAGTTCATTGTCTCCACCACCTCCGGCTGACACGCAGAAACTGCTGTCAGAGGAAGATACACTTATTCGTTGCCGTGCGCTATCACCAGCCATCACGTCCTGGAGGATGAAATCATTACAGGACTCGGTAAAAGCTTCATACACAACGCCATCTTCACTGTCGGTGCGGTGGTGGTATACACAAACGTATACAAATCTCCATCGATGACTTCAAGTCTTGGCGAGTGGTCCAGGAAAGCTGTGATCGTGTCATGCATGCCAACAATCTTGTCGGCTTCTGAAACACACGGCTCTTTACATTGGTCATTCTCTTCGGAGGGGCCATTCTCGCATAACAGATCTCGTAGCTGCCTCATAACGTCCACGTCCACCACGTCCAACTTGGCGAGGTTAGGCTTCAGTCTGTTATGCACGAAGACTTCGTCGGCTGTGAAATCATCTTCACCTTCAGCAGATTTGGACGGGTACAGATTACATTTATTTGTACCCAGTCGCTCACACTTGTATGGCTTCGTCCATGGAGTTGTGATAAATTTATCTCTTGAGAGGCACTTGGAACAAGTGCCTGCCTAGAGTTTCTGGCATCGGTAGACTGTCGCTCATCTTGATCAGCTTCCTGTTTCATGCTGAAATCGGCAGGAAGTTTTCGCAGGTCGATTTCCACGTTGGACGGCGCCATGTTGTTAGAGCCTCTACTGGTCGATCCGACGCGGAAAGGCTGCTTTGGTTTCCGTTTCCTGCTATGGCGCTTTGGAACAACGATTACATACATGACTTGAAGGTGACCAGGCCCTGATGAACTAGGCGGTGATTCAGGAGCGCTAGTTCTGGCAGTCAACTTCCGATCGAAGAAGCAGGAAAATATCGCGAGCAGCTCTCTTTCTTCTTCTTGACCTCCGCACATAGCACACGCTCATTGGCGGAGATTGGCCGCGCTCGAGCGGAGAATGCGCAATTTCGTTTTCCTCATATTGTGGTTCTTGTCCACTATGCGGCCGTACTCACGTCGACAAAAGTAGTGAATATTCAAACAGATTGGTTTTATTTAAATGTGGGGTTTAAAGGGACCCTGCACCACTTCTTGAGCATGGTCAGAAAAGGCTGCCGATCGGTAGTAGAGGCTTCCGAGAACACGCGAGCCAAATGTTGTAGCGCCGTACGCGGCTTGGAATTCACAATATATTATAAAATTCAGCTAAAATTTGCTTTCTCTTCCCTCGAAAAATCACGGAATATTCCCCACAGTCACATCTAGATGACCTTTCTATCAGCCGTTGGCTGATTTGAGCATGGCGCGCTAGGTTGTTACAGAGGTCGCCACGAGAGGCCGTCACTCATCTACGCATGCGCGCGCAATCGCACTGAGCAAGCCACGTATTTGATTAAAAAAAAAACAGAAAAAAGTGCTCAAGGTCATAAAGTGCGTGTGACGTTTTTTTTGTTTTTTTTTGCACCTCTTATCCCTCTCTGATTAGCTTCCAGCGCTTTCGTCGGGACGAGAGAAGAAAGAATGCGATTGCAGCGTGTGACAAATCTTTGTAGCTCTGGTCGTACTAGACTGATTCCTAAAATTTTTGCGGCGTTAAATTTGCGAGGCAGTACGCTTTTCCAGTGAATTTTATTCCGTGGTTACTCAAAAAAGTGTTTCAGGGCCCCTTTAACGTCCAAAAAAGTATTCCCACACTTAGAGCTCTATTTATATAATTGATGCGGGCCCTCGAACTATTTCCTTAAATCGGGAAGTTCATATAAGTGAGATTGAGATTGTTTTGTTCTTTCTAAAATTGTAACGTAGTGTCAATCGACAGCTTCTGCAGCCTTTTTTTTTTTCCCTAACAAGCACCTGCGCGGGTGAAAAGTCCGTAGGGGCAGCTACAGCATGAATTTTTCTCATGTCCGGGCGATACAGGCGAGTTAGATGGTCACGTGAAGCGACGACAAGCTATCGAAATTCAAAGATGGAGGAGAACAAATGCAGCTAATGGGAGAGAAGCAGAGCAAGAAAGTTCCAAAGGAACTTTAAACCATGAAAGAAAAAAAACTCCGTGTGCCTGTGGAAATATCTGCAAGGACAACAAACCATTATTGCCTAGCGCCTTTTTATATCTAAAAGAGCTATCGACTGTTGCGTGAAGCGTCGTCAGTGTAAAATGGGGTCGTGATTCCATTTCAGAAGTTTTCTCAGACGCTGTGGAGGCTACAGGGCCCTCGGCTTGTCTTCATCCTCGGCGTGTCGCCTGCTGAGGCCTTGTTCCGACAGCCATCAAACGACCCGTCGCGTTACCCTCACGTGAGAAAAAAACGTAAGTACGTGACAGAGCTGTCTACCTACAGACGACGGTGGTTTCGAGGCTGACAGCAGCACATTTTGTACACCACAATTCCTTCCTCCATGACCATGCAGAAACCCAGTCGTTCTACCCCCGCCATAGGCGTAACAGCCGGGGGGGGGGGGGGGGCAAGGGAAGCGCGAGCCCCCCCCCCCTTTTTTTTTCGACAGTGGTCACAATCGGCTGCACGCTGGGGAAACAAACAACTCAGGCGATATTTTCTTTCACCACAGTAATCGCTCAAGCATATATTTACGAGGAAATGGAAATGTTACCAGGGAATGTTTAAATATAGTGAAATTTTTCTAACATTTCTGCTGTGGCGATTTTCTTTGAAGGCTCTTTGCCTTGCCGGCCGCCTATGCGACGCGTTCGCGCCTTGTACTGTAGCATTGCAAAACAGGCTACAGTACAAGGCGCGAAAGCGTGCCCCGCCGCGGTGGTCTAGTGGCTAAGGTACTCGGCTGCTGACCCGCAGGTCGCGGGTTCAAATCCCGGCTGCGGCGGCTGCATTTTCGATGGAGGCGGAAATGATGCAGGCCCGTGTGCTCAGATTTAGGCGCACGTTAAAGAACCCCAGGTGGTCGAAATTTCTGGAGTCCTCCACTACGGCGTCTCTCATAATCATAGGGTGGTTTTGGGACGTTAAACCCCACAAAACAATCAATCAATCAAGGCGCGAAAGCGTATACTGCTTCGTTTTGAATGATTTGTTATAAGTGGGAAAGAGCAATCAGTTTATGTACCAATCAGAGCGCTAGCTGCTTCAGGAAAATCATTTTCTCCAATGGAAAATGAATGGCATCATCCCTGCTCTGTCGAAGCTGCTGTGACCCGATAATTCTGGTGAAATCTTTTTGAATGTTTTAGTTTTACCGTACTGGAAGTGTAAAAAAAAGTTTCCGCTTTTGTCTCTTACAAACCTGTTCAGCCTTTCTTATGGTAACTAGAAGCGATGACAGTAGTTCGCAAAGAGGCGACGTATAAAGTAGTAGACTCGAGTACAGTGGGAAGCTCAGCTTTTAAGCTTACCCTACAGCCTGAACCACCGGACCAGGGAAGAGGTGAAAAACATTATCTTTAGCGCTATGTGCCAGCCTAATTAGGAATCGGGCTTGTTGGACACACACATTATATATATATATATATATATATATATATATATATATATATATATATATATATATATATATATATATATATATATATATATATATATATATATATATATATATATATATATATATATATATATATATATATATAGATGAAATAGATGATCAGAGTTTCTTCCGGCTACCGTAATAAAAGTTATAAACTTCGAGAATAGTGCAGTATAGGAAACAAAACAATAAAATATTTATTTAATCCTAACAGTTTCGGCTGGTGGACCAGCCTTCTTCGGAGGATGTAAGTGAAATGATACAAGTTCCCGTAGCAGAGGGTCACCCTCACAGTTTAAAGACCCTCCAAAAAAAAAAGAGAGAGAAAAAGACAAGCGGGCGAACGAGGTAGCAACAGACAATATATATATATATATATATATATATATATATATATATATATATATATATATATATATATATATATATATATATATATATATATATATATATAGAAATTGGCTTGAGCGGACAAACGTGCGAAAACTTTTATTGCTCCTACGTTTCAGCCGGGGTCCGGCCTTCGTCAGGGAATCATATATATATATATATATATATATATATATATATATATATATATATATATATATATATATATATATATGAAAGTAGATGCGCTTTCACATAACAACTGTTTATTGTGCCGACGTTTCGACAGGAACCCCGTCTTTTTCAGGGCATAGTAGTATTTAAACATGTTCCATGTCTTCTTATAGCCTGTCGAGACAGGAGGGAAGGGGTCAAAAGAAAAGTAAAAAAAAGAGAAAGGAGAGAGAGCAAAAAAGAAGAAGAAGAAACAGCGAAACGGGAAGAGAAACATTAAATAAAATATAGAAAAGCTAGGAGAAGAAGCAAGATCGACACGGCGTAGTTAGAAAGGGGCAGCAACTCAACAGAGTAGGGCAGAGCTAGATGAGCAATGTCATCATTGTCAACAATACCTCCCCCGCACCCACTTTCCCCAAGTGGTCAGTGTGCCGCCGTTCTTGTATTTCACCCTTCCGTTTAGTCCGCTGGCGGCTCGTTCCTTTTTGAAGTTTAGGACAAGTTAATGGGAAGAGCTTAAGTGCTTCGAGTGCGTGCTGGTGGCGTCGGGAGGAATGAAAAAGCCGGTGATTGAGGCGCCGCCATCGATATTCATTATATGCAATGGCTCCTTGTCAGTGAAGGAACAGAATGTCCGTTAAAAATTAAAGAAAAAAAAAGAAAAAAAGAACGGGGGGGGAGGGGGGGGGAGACTGTACAACATCCGGGACAGTCACCACACAGTGGCGACTCACTGGGAAGACATGCGCGCATGTATGAGAAAGTTAACGAAACCACCTAGCTGTCAGCTCCTTGTCAGTGAAGGAACAGAATGTGCGTTAAAACTTAAAGAAAAAAAAGAAAAAAGGAAAAGAAAAAGGGGTGGTGGTGACCGTACGACATCCGGGACCACTTATCTGTGCGTTCCGGCTGTGCTTGGTGAGGCAAATCATTTCTATGTTGTCAGATGCATAGGCTAAAAGCTTTGTCAGTGGTAATAATATTGTCGTAATGAAACCAGACTGATTAGAGAGAAGCGTTTGCGTCTTTTAGCGGTCGTAACGCTGACAGAGTGCCTGGGTGTTCATTTATTCCGTATTTTATCGTGTTAAATTTAACAATCTTACTGGGTATAGGTAACCCAGTAACAATGCCAGAATTACCCGCTCGTTTCCGGCGGCTCTCCGTCACTCCTTTCTAGTTCCTCTCCTTCTTCTGCTTCTTGTTGTCTGTTGCTACCTCGTTCGCCCGTTTTTTTTTTTTTTTTCAAACTCTGATGGTGACCCTCTGCTACCGGGAACTTGTACCATTTCACTTAGATCCTCCGAAGAAGGCTGGTCCACCAGCCGATACTGTTAGGATTAAATAAATATTTTATTGTTTTGCTTCCTCTACTGCACTATTCTCGAAGTTTATAACTTTTATTACGGTAGCCGGAAGAAACTCTGATCTATTTCATATATATATATATATATATATATATATATATATATATATATATATATATATATATATATATATATATATATATATATATATATATATATATATATATATATATATATATATATATAAACTAAGGCCAGACTCTAGGCCGAAACGTCGAAATAAACCACGTTGTGACCACTCATATATAATATATATATATATATAGCTTCGTTGGTAGGTCGCTGACCCCCGCATTCTTTTGTGCTCTCCGTGCTTACTTCTATTCGTCAGGTGCGCCGAGGGGGAACCGGCCCTGCTACACAACGACGAGGAGTGGGATTCCGTCCCTCAGAGTGAAGACATATGCGTCGTCTTCTACGGCAGCAGCCATTATTTACTTTGGCTTTCCGTTAAGGCGAGTTTACACTGCAAAGACACGACACTGACGTGACCCCGACGAAAACACGAGGCAGACGAGTCGCCCGCCGCCGAAGGCGCCAGACACCATGGTCACACTAGGCCGACGATGACGCCTCAAAAGACAGCATTTAATCGTAGTGTAACATGATGAGAGACCGAAAAAACCAGCAAAACGCATCCGCAGACCTGTCATCGGCGTGTTTTCGGGAGATCGGTGGCTGAGTGATAGTTTGCCCCATGTCCTTGCTTCAAATGACCACGAAGCGGGCAATCCGAGGCTTCCGCAGTAACGGAAGTATTTTCTTCGCTTCCATATGTGTCCACCACCTCCGTCCCTCGTTACCATGGATTACGGCGGGGACTCCGCTGTGTAGCCAGAGACGGACAATAGCAGAGCAGGCAGCATGGCTGAAAATGAGGTGCAGGTGTGGAAGTTTTGTCGGTGTCGCTGCGTGTGCCTCCAGCGTGACTACAGAATTCGCCAACGAAGCACTGTGAGCACGACAAGGCGCGGGTAAGGTGTTCGAGAGACCACCGGCGGACTGTTTGTGTCTTTGCAGTGTACCTACGCCGACGACAAGAGAAAATACACTCCTAACGACAGCCCACAGACCAACATCGGTGTCATGCCTCTCTAGTGTAAACGTGCCTTTAAAAACTTCTGCGACGATACTGCGCTATTTCCATGAACCGCTATCGAATACTCGGTGCGTTAGGCTTACGTGCATGGTAAACAGCCTATCTGATCAATACCTGCGCAGCGCTCCTCATGATTTTTCCTGATCGCTGGATGGCATTGCGCCATTCATTTGCTGGTGTGGGCGCTTTGGGCGAGCATCAAATTCGGATTGAAGTGGGTGGTCGCGTCCACGTGGGCGCTGTCATGTTGATCTTTAACCACAAAATTACAGGAAAGCTGGTTACTGATACAGCAATTAAACAAATACGCCGTAAATTATACTGAAAAACAACATGTTACTTTTCGATTCGCAGCAACAGGTGCTACACAAGGGCAAATGTCTCAACCTCCCACTTGCAAGGCAATATATAGAGAACTATGTCTTCCCGCACAAGGGTGTGACTTGTTTACACCCCGAAGATTTGGTAGTGTTAGTGGTGAGGTATGCGTTATTGCGCACGTTCGAAGGAAAGCCGTTGGAGCGAAAATGAGAGAGAAATCATTACATTTCTGATAACATTTTTCCAGGTAGACTTGGATCAAGTTAAGTGCCACGAGAGCACAAATTGATATAAGGTTATTGGGTTATGGGCTCCTTGAAAAAAAAATAAAAAAAAGACTGGCGACACCCATAAATTAACTTTCGCACCCTCCCCAAACCACGATACAATTACAATGCCAGTTGATGGGAATATTGAACCATATAGTTGCCTATCAGAGAATGCAAATTTAATTGTTCTAGTTTTTACAAAAACTGTAGAATAGTACTAGTGTTCTACAAAAAGATCAATGAAGGGAAAAAATCACTTAAATGTTGTACAAAACACTTAATTTTGTCACACTGAGAGCCTATCAACGGGCATCTGTCTTTAAAAAACAATGCTGACATACTTAGGACGATTTGAAAGAAATATGAAGCGAGAAATGAAGAACATATATGGCAGCGCATAATTATGTCACGTCTGCATGAATATGCCTGCTTGAGAAAGGTGCACACTAACATACACGCACACGTAAAATGATGAACATATCGATATCACGGTAGGACTCCTCCCGAAATAAATCCTGGCGATACCCATGTACAGGCAATAAGGTTTTGCACCCTCCCCCACCCATGGTACAGTACAAATGCGCAACAAGGTAAAAACGTATCGTCTTTAATTTAGTTGACTGCACTACAGCGTGAACGTTAATGCCTCTTATTGGCCTGCTTGTGCATTGTCACACTAAACAGCACGAGCGGTGTGAATAAGCTTTTCACTTAGCCAAGAAGTTTGCGATGGGCCATAAGCCTTCGGGGTTAGCGTGTCAGTCGTTGATTTCATTTCTTGTGTCGTGTTTCTGAAAACTATTCCTCCGTTTTTTCATCTAACAATTTTATACGTTAGCGTAATTGTTACAATGCTTTTGACAAAATTTTATACTGTGATTATTTGTGACTTTAGATTACAATCATTTTTTAGAGTGATCTTGAGCTTGTTTTTTCTGTTCTTCAAGCTTCGCCATACTTGGCGAGTTCTGTGAATACGTGTTCACTACCTTGTGAAAATATGGCGCTCCCCATGAGTTGTGCGTTGCGTCTTCTGTAGCAAGTCTGTAGTCGTGTTTTCATTCACTTCCAGCCATGTTACAGGTCTTGCTTTCTCAAAGGAGCGCTTCAGGACTGGTGCTAATAAACGGTAATGTGCCACATTATACGAGAACGTTGCGATCGTTTCATTTATTTCAAAAGGATCTTGGAAAGTTGTTGACGGTGGACTACTTGCAGACACATTGGAGCAGCGAGGTCGCTTGATCGCGGATTCCTTCGCAAATACTTGGGCGATCAGGTTTGTACAATAAGACAATGTCTCTCAAGATCCATTTACAGTCGTTCTTGTTACTTGAATGTTACGACGCAACGCATGCCGCTTGTTGTGTTGGTGCCGGCCCATCTGCGTACCTGCGTTAATTGGTTGCTGTTTCTTGAAAGTACTTTCGTGTGTTACAATTTCCGCACCTGTGAAAGGCATTCAAACAGTGCTTACTAGATTACTGCTCGCTATAGAAAACTTCTAGCCAAGTGTCACATGAAACGCGCTGAAATGCTCGGACTACCTGGTATAATTGATTGATATGTGGGTTTAGACGTCCAAAATACCACCAAACGATTATGAGACGTGGTATAATACAGTTACCAAAGTTATTCGTCATTTTTGTCTTTGCTCATGGGTTATAGCTTGAATGCAGTTTTCAAAAGCAGTATATATATCACACATTTGACGCTACTTAATTTTAGCTGCAAAATGTACCTACATTTGGAGAGTCTGTAGTCAAAAGTGTGCGACGTACGTTTACTGGGCTCACTACCAGCAATTCACCGTCACAAAATCGTGTTTCGAGAAAGGCACGCATATTTATTTCAAAAGAATTCAGTATGCATCCGTAAATACTTTTAAATGAAATTTGGAAAATTATTTCTGTGGCACCTAACACAAAAACTCAGCCAAGCACTGAAATAACTGCACTTAAATGACAGGTGATATAATTTCTCAAAAATGATTTATTGTCGTGCGTACCATACTACGAAAACGAAAAAGTCATAACTGTAGTAACGAGAAACTGTTTATAGAAAATTTGAGAGCGTTAGTTGTGACGAGCAAGGTAACTTGTGCATCATAGATTACGAGCGCACAATTTCGAAAATACTACTTTTATTGGTGCTACACAGTACAACAAATCAAGGTGCGCAACAGAGGTTTTTTTCCTCTTCAGTTATTCTGCTTCATGTGAGACTGCTGTTCTGCTTTCATCGCTAAAAATGTTCACTTGCTACCATTCTGCACAACTCTTCTTTTATCGTCTTTAGTCAGCCTCGTTGCTACCTTGACCAAGGCAGCTTTACAAGTCATTTGTTGCATTAACTGAGAACCAAGACGACAAGTAAGACGGAATAGGATGCCTAGCATCCCGTTTTGTCTTTTTCTTCTTGTTTTTTTTTTTCCTGATTATCTGTTTGTACCACAAACCTTTTGATGAACTATGCATCAGCTCAACCAACGTAATGCTCTGCTAAAGCATGGCACCTTTTTCTTTGTGCCTGCTCCTTTTCTTCTTTTGCTCCTTTTGTGCCTGTTCCCATTGTGTTGTCTCTTTTTCCAATCTCGGGTTGTTTTCTCAAAGTCTTTTATACTTTTGGATTTTACATGTTCATACCAGCTCTGAAATGTGTTAATTCCCTGTGTGTGCCTAGGAATACTGAAGTTGTGGAGGGGCCCTCACGTGAAAAAGCTTCGTAGCTATTTGTAAATGTGTGGTGGTTTGTTGGAATACATTTTGCAAAAGAGGTTCTACGTCTCAGGCTTTGGTAATCATGAATTTACTCAAGATTAAAGAGAGAATAAGTTCATATAGAAGGCACACCAATCCGTGACTTCTTGCCTATGCTGAGCTTCTCAGTACAGGTACGGGAAACGTGCATCATGCTATGAGATGCAACACTGCTGAACACTTCTCAATTGCCTCAACTAGTTTGAAATTACATTTGCATACGTTAATATGTAAGCAAGCAGACAGTGGTCGATCAAGTGGCACAGCAACCATGTTGTTCAGCTGAGTTGCTTATGTATGGTCACACTTGTTGCACATAAAAATAGGCATAATTTATAAATAATTGCTCCAGTGCCCAACTCTGACTTCTAAGCTTTTGTTGTGGGATCAGGTAGATGGCATCTATGGTGTAGCATCTGCTTTGCCATCTCAGTTTCGTAGCCTTTCTAGTTCAGTTACCTTCTTAATTCAGTGTGACATGTATGCTATACGAAATCTATTCGAAATTACATGTACTGATAAATTATCTCAATCTTCTGGCCTCTCCTATCCCTAGCCATTCTTTCTTTTTTGTTATTATTTAAAGGCATGTCACTTGAAAAATTTTTATTACTTATACATGCTATTTTTCCCTATCAGGGGCCACAATGTGCACATCTTGAGTTACGACAGGGAAGAAACCATAATCAGAAAGTGCTTTCCACCTAGCACTATTGACAGGTATGTTGATGCATGGCTTCAGTTTAAAGCTTTGGCAGTTTTAAAACACTGGTTTCTATGTTTTGTATTTGTAAAGCTTAAAATCTGCCTGCAATAGATGACTAAAAATTAGTTTTCTAGGTGTGCTTTTGTTGTGGTGTAAAACTATCTTATGTTCATAAAAACATGATAGAGCCTAATTGAAATAATATGGTGCTGGAAGTCAACTCACATGAAAAAGAAAAAAGATGCAAATTGCCTTAAGCCACTAGTGGTGTCACTTTCACAAGGTACGTATGTTTCTTAAACAGAGTGTCAAGCTGTCAAGTCTCAGCCCTAACTTTCAGATGAAATTGATTCATTTTTACCGTCATATTGTGGCTAGAAATATGGTAACTTTTGTACTTGCCGATTCTCTTGCTAGTCACATCGTTTGTGACTATAACTTCAATGCTTGCAACACAGGAGGCCTGTGGTTGCTGTTGTGATTACCAACTTTTGATTTCTTCTGAAAAAAATTTAAAAATGCTTTTTTGTTTCTTCATGATACCTGTAAACCCAGATACACTCATTGACCGAATGCTTTTTAGCTACCACACAAGCATGTCTGAAAGGATAACGCCATGGAAGTTTGCAGTTGGGATAGTAAAGCTGTCTAGTTCAAAACTGGAAATGCATATTCATTGTCGTTATATTTTATGCACTTTCATGCAAACAATAAAATAAATGAGCAAGGATGCTTCATTTATATTTTCTATAAAGTACAGTGCAGATAAAAATAACGGACTGGCATGAATTTTGTCCCTGGTAAATGAGATGGAATAACCGTTCCGAAATACTTTGTTTATTGAGGCCATTTCCCTTGCTTTTTTTTCTTGTGATGAGCCTCTTAGCAAACAGAAGCATTCAATAGTTTTGTTTCATCACAATTACCCATGTGTCGCATGCATGCTAGGCTTGTTGCTTACATAATTAATTTTACGTCCTCTTAGAAACAACACTATTGACAATTTTTTCAGGATTTTCATTCACGACGCCTTTTGCGCTCCAGAAAAATGCAGCCCATCAATGTGGGTGGAGCGTTTCAGCAAGGAGACGGAACCTTTCACAATGCTCATCGACTCTCTCTCGACGGCCCTTGTTTATCACCCATTTGATGACATCTACGTGGGCCTTTTGTGCCTGCTGCGAAAGATTAAATGTGAGTCTGCTCATTTTTGTCCATATAGTGTGCATTTATTCTTCAAAGGTCAATCTCAGTTAAATTTTGCTCATGAGCTTAGTTTGGTCATGAACAGTAGTAATTACATACTACTGAAGCAATCTTATGGAAGCAGCAGTGCCAGTAATTTTGTAATTTTTTTGTTATCCTTTGAATATATCGTAAGCAGACTACATGTCTTTTTGCCCACTGTCCTACACACAAAAAGAGTGCTTTTTTGGCTAACTTCCTTTCATTCAGGAGACGCCAGTGACCTACTTTAAAACTCTGCGCCCATTGCGATGGATCAGGGACAATTTCATTTAGGAAACAAGTACTATGTAGGTCACGTCACAGCTTTGGCTCATGGCTGCTGTGCAATTGACACAACAGCAGTATCATGTGAAATGGGAAAAACAAAACATTCTTGCATACTGTAATGAGCTGTAAAATGCTTAGTGATTGCGTTTAATGCAGGACTGATGTGACGATATTGGAATAGGCCAGTAAGTTCAGATCCACTGAAGCCAGTGTGAAATCATGAAGCAAACAGAAGTAAATGGATGGATTGTTCATAAACTATTGAGTGCAAGCAATATATATTCATATTTTCAGCAATCTGACTGGAACCTCCCAGTTGTACTTGTGGCGTACATTGCGCAGTGCACATTCATGGACTTTTTTGCAGATGTGTCATTTAATTAAATATGTATAAACTATAAAAAGGTATAAAAGGTATAACTATAAAAAACTACTTTTTTTATTGAAACACAGCCTTATGCTGGGGATTGACGACTGCCTTTTCACGCTACTTGCTTTATGACAGTCAGCATTCCAACAAACAATCTTGTTTCGTGCTCAGCTGCATGTGTGATGATTCTAATTCTGATTTGTTCAGCGTGGCATTGAAATTGAACGATTTACAATGACTGAAACTTCTACAAAAGACGACGGCTCTGCTCCTTGGAGCGCACGACCTCAAACAAGCCATGACAAAATGAAGGACGCCAGCGGTAGGCGGGGTGTATAGCCAGCGACCTCTATAGCTTGTTTCGCACTCAGATAATATTTTACAGGTCATTTGTCACATTAAATAGTAGACACTTTGCTTCTATTTCTTTGCTAAAAAATGCTAATTCTTGAGTGGCTGTGTCATGGCCCCTTTAGCCCACCTGAACCTTGTCAAACGCATTATTAATACTTGACAATGTTTGTTGATTTTCCTCTTTTTTTATAGTCTAGGCAATCAGCTTAAGTAAGCCCCTGAAGCGGCTCTTCATAAGTGGAGCACTTTAACTCTTTGAGTGTTTTTGGAGTACATTTATTGCAGCAGTTTTCCATCCCATAGTGTCTTTGCCGAACGGGCACGTTTTCAACCCTCCACTTGAAGTTTCGCCCCGTAATGATGCTCTGTAATTAATGGGAGGTGCTGCCACCACCTAGGATTTACAAGAAGCATTATAAGTGATTGTGCTACCTCCTTGCGGAGATAAACAGACAATAACAGAGTTCTATAGCCAGTATATCACGTGGTCTGCGGCAACCTTGGCTTACAATGCCTTTTTGTGGTTTCAGTTTCGCGTCGTGGTCACAACAGAGACGTGAGAAACTTGATCTTTTTATCGGCATACCCTTGCAGGAGTGATTGAAAATGATTTTCATCTTTATTGGTGTTGCTCTTAGCTCGTTTACTCCTGACACTCTTGAGGTATTCCTGTTCTTATTTATTACGTAGTTTACTCTGCTCCATGGCAGCTACACGCAGAGAAAATGCGGTGTGTTTGCCAGCACACAACTCCTCGCTCCAAGAAGAGAACTGAGATGCGTGTTATGTGTGCAGACGGTGATAAATCGCTGTGACCCATGTTTCAAGAGTCACGACACTCTGAAATGCTATTGAGCGTTCTCCAGTTCTAAGTAATGCTAACACCAAAATACTGTACCTCATTTTTCATACTATCATTTCTAAACATAACACATTTCATGCATTCAAATGCTGCAGTAAAGTAATTCGACCATTTGAGAATGCCTTTCTTGAAAAATTCGACACTTGGGGCGTTAATATCCTGCCAATCAAAATGAGCCCTGTGGTACTTTACAGAACCTCTGGCTATTCTTAATTCTGTTACATACATCCTCGGTTTGACAGTGTAAGAAACCGAGAAACTAGGGATTCTGTGGGCCTGACTTGTAAGCAGTATATCAGCTTGCACAAGATGGGGCGAATTGCCCCGCCACGGCGGTCTAGTGGCTAAGGCTGCTGACCTGCAGGTCGCGGGATCGAATCCCGGCTGCAGCAGCTGCATTTCCGATGGAAGTGGAAATGCTGTAGGCCCGTGTGCTCAGATTTGGGTGCACGTTAAAGGACCCCAGATGGTCGAAATTTCCGGAGCCCTCCACTACGGCATCTCTCATAATCATATGGTGGTTTTGGGACGTTAAACCCCATATATCAATCAAGATGGGGCAAATTTGAGGGTATTGGAAGAGAGGTGTTCGTCCCGATGTGTACATAGAATAAGCTGATGATCACGATGATTATGATATCGAAGCACTATATATAACGCAGATCTCGTTGTCTCTCTACTTCTTATGTTTCATTCTTTAGCAGTATTTTCTGATCAACTTGTAACCAGACCAAATGCACATGCTTTTTCGAATGTAACTTCATGTATTTATAAGGGAAATCTATGACGGGCCTACATTGGTTGGAGAAGTTGCATACTGCAACAAGATTAAAGAATAAAATCCTTATTCATTTGAATAGTAGTCTTGTGTAACCATGTTATGTCGTTTCCATTTTTTGTCGTTGAGAGTTAAACGATATATGCTGCTTAGGTAACTACAGTGCGCGGGAAAGTGCCCTGTGTTGCCATCGTCATCCTGTGAAACTTTGTTTTAGTATACATTTCGCAGGAACTATCAGTTGACCCCAACAAACATGCTGCAAGAAATTCAATGTCTTCATTACATCATGAACGCTTCTGATGCGTCCACTGCCTTGCCAGCCTTGCAGATAATTGTGGCTCTCCTCCACGCTGATGTGCACGAAGAACACGAGGTCGACAAGTTGTGCTATCTAGCCACCACTACTCTGGCACCTTACGTGCGTGACGGTGGAAGCACACTCGGATGCAAGACTGTTCACAGAAAGCCAGGAGGACGTGTCGTTAGAGAGGTAAGAGTGCTTTCGTGTGCTGCTACTCTATCGGCACAAATACAAACACAATAGAAGATGTTACGAAACAAAGGTGACTCTAGCAGTCTTGAATCTGTGAGAGCAGCCATTAGGTTACGACTTAGTATGTCTGGCTATGCACAAACTGAACACCTCAAAAACATTTTATTCGTGCGAGACACACGCAACAGGCTTACCTTATAACAAGTCAATTTTGCGACTGAATGCCCCATCTTCTTGGCCTGACAGCATGTTATAATGGTGCCCACAAAGGGGGTCAGCCACCCAGCAACAAGTTTAACCAACAAAATTGCAATATGTAATTTATACAATGTGTTGAATATTTGTTTTGTCTTATTTATCTTTTTGTAACAATGTGGGCAGCTATTTCTAAGGAATAAAAAAATGCGCTTATTCATTATGAACGTTGCAATGATGATGCAAATATTTCTCTTTGGGTTAGGCCATCCCTTGTGCCAGCATAAGATGATTCATGTTTTTTTTTTTTTGCTTGTCAAGAGTGTGCCGCGAGTTTTTCCTTCCATCTATACTTTCTTGTTCTGAGTTGCAATAGATTCTTGTTCCAGAACTGATATTTATATATTTCGTTTTTAATGTTTATTGATATTTTTTTACAGTTCCACAAGACACACCTAGATCCCCCATATTCCCAGGTTGGACCAGCTAGACGCACTATTTCTTAAGGAAGTTCAACAAATGAGACTTGACTGTGGTTCTCACTAAGAGCATCAACCTCATTAGCATCTACAGATTTAATAATCGAAAGATATTTCTCTCTTTCCTTATGGCTTGTTTATCCACCAATTGCATCTGGAAAACATTATTATGATATCTAAAGGCATTCTAGGATCACTAGCCTGGCTTCACATGTCAGCGGAGACCTCAACAGTGCCGCAAGGGAAGTAAAAATTCGGATGCTTTCGGAGTCCGATATCCATGCATGCAGCGTGATGAAACACGGCCACACGGTGGGGCAATTCAATTTAATATCGCTGCCAAGGGCCCTTTGAGCCACCGCACGGATGTTATGCTGAATCGCTGAAGAACCCACGAGATGTGCGTGCCACCAATGCTAAATGGTGTGTATGAATAGCTCACCATTTGTATGCTAGAGGATTTAGGTGGCCAAGTGGCTAGACGTATCCGGCCACAGAGCAAGAGGTTGCAGGTGTGAATCTCCCGTCCCACTTGAACGAAAGATTTTTTACTGTATTTCATTATTTGCGCCTACTTCAAATTTTTGCTCGGGGACAATGCTGATTTTTCACGCACATCGACAGACGCCGACACCACTGACACCGACACTGGAATTTTTGTGAAAGGAGCTTTTGGGCTATCGTGTTAATAATACTGTGAAAGTGAAAAAACGTGACAGCACAACTTGCTGTGGGTGCGAGCTAAATCCACTCCATAATATAAAAATACAAATTAGCTGTTGTTACTGGTGCTATTCTCCCAGTCTCTGTCTTAGTTATTTGTGTAGTTGTACGCAACCTGGTCATTGGAGTGTTAGCCTGTGACATTTACCATCATGGTGGCGGCTGTACAACATTCATTCGAGTACAGGTATGATGTTAATTATTTAATGCTAACAACAGGAAAGTGGCAAATTACCTTTATGGGTACCTTATTGATTGAAGGCTTTGGATCACGTACTGTAGTAGGTTACTGGAATGGTCAATCTAGCTCTAATGGCATTGTGTGTTCCCTTTATTTTTTACGCACTTCATTTCAAACTGAAAACAGCTACTACTATAGTTGTGTCTATTAAATTCAAGGTTAAAGAACAGTTTTTAGTTATTAAAGTTGAGATACTTTTCTGTCTAATAGAGCAGTTCTGATGATTACATTGTCGCTGTTCAATTACATTTCTTCAGGATGAAGAGTTTGTTCTCAAGCCAGACCTTTCCATTACTGACATCAAGAAGGTTGCTGAAAAACATGATGCTAAGCCCGTGGTGAGCGCATATTCACAAGCATTTTATTGGCAGGCTTGTTGCTTATGCTGCAGTTCTAAAAATACACTGTAAAGTAATTGTGATGGCAAAGGTCACATTTTCTAAATGACTTTTGTGTGTGCAGTAAAATTCTGTTAACTGCAGCTGGATCGATCTCTTGATTCACCTGATTCTCCCCCCCCCCCCCCTTCAAAAAAGAAGGTTCCATCTTGCATTCGTTCATTTTTTTGAGCAAGAACTTTCAATATCTAAATCTTAATATTGCCTTTTGCTGGTTAAATACAGCTTAATTGATCAGCACACTTGCACCCGATTCAATCGGCCGCAGCATTTTGCTATGTTATGCTTTGATACAATAACAAATCAAACACTTCTTCCTCTGAAAATAGCAATTTCCAGTCAAACTTATGTCAGGGTCGTACTACGAAAACTCTACTAGAAATTGTTACACACTTTGAAAACAGAAGCATTATGACTTCATAAATCACGTGACCAACATGAAATTCTGGTAAACTCCTGAATTTCTCACAGAAAACCAATGAGCAACTGGGATGATTTGTAATCATTAAATTAAATATGAAGCAAATGCTACTGAGCAACATTGAGTGGTTAGTGTGGGCAATCCGGTCCTTCAACATTGTTGACTAATAAATATTACGCTACAACTGTTGCTAAATGTTTGACATGTGGATAAGATTATAAGTGATGTCATCTGAATAATTGCTGGAAATATGTACGAGATTCTGGCATAAACGAAAAATATTTGGTCGCCCTTAATACAGTCAAATTTGGCTACAACGAAAGACACGGGGATTTTGAAAAATTTTGTTGTAGCGGGAATTTCTTTATTGTGGAAAAAGGGGTAAATAAAGAGAAAAAGATATGCACGACACTTAAGGGAGCAGTTTATCTCCAAAACTTTAAAAAATCACTTACTTTGACTGCCGACACCGTCGTCATGGGCGCCAAGGAAAAAACGCAGGATGTCCAAGGAGTCCATGACCTGCGACGTGGTTACTGGTGTCGGGATCGCCAGAACACCATGCGCGGCTTTCTTGTCGTCGAATGAATTGGCAGCGGCTGTAGCCATGCGAGCACCCCTAAGGATCTCGGCATCACTCAGTTTCAACATTAACGTAATCGCTCAAGACAACGCTCTTGGCTACATTGCCGGCATTCTTGAGAGCTGCCCATGCTGCAGAAGCGTTCGTGTCTTGCCTCGGTTCAATGTCGTTGGCAGCTTGTGTCATTACTTGTGCCAACCAAGTTCATCTCTTCGGGCCAAAACCCAGCGTGTGCAAAACAGTTCTTTACAATGTCATGCCCTGTCGACATCCATGCGGCGGCCAACATTTTCATAGCCATGAGCAAGTCGACTTCGGTGTCGTGGCCATGCTCTGTGTTCAACAGAATTCGCTGAAGAAGCCTTGATCGGTATGCTTACTTTGAGCTGTTAGTGATGCCTTGATCTAAAGGCTGAACCAGCGACATGCAGTTCGGCGGAAAAAACTCCAACGCAACGTTCGTCAGCTTGATGTTGCTGTCCAGGTGATGTGCCGAGCAATTAACAGCAGCAAATAAACCCTACAGTCTTGCTTTTTATGTTGTTGTCCCTCGTCATCCATGAGCGGCTTGGCAACATACTTCACTGGCAAGTTTTTTGTGCCCTTGAAGCACCACAGTTCGGCACCCTTGCCTATAACAAGAAGGGGCTGTTTGTCGGACCCGTTTATATTTGTGCAGAGCAACACGGTGACTCGCTTTTTGCTCTGCTTGCCTCCATGGCACCTTTAGCCTTTGAAGTGGAGCGTCTTTGCTGGTAGCATTTCATAGAAGAACCCGATCTCAGCCGAATTGCGCACATTGGACGCAGCGTACTTCTCGTTGATGTGAGCAGCAATCGGTGCGATCCATGATGACGGACTGTCGCAGTCTGCAGAAGTGGACTCTCTGCATAGCACATTCCTAACAATCTCATGGCGCTCCTTCAATTGGTTGAGCCACCCGGCACTTGCCTTGAAGATTTTGTTGATGCCTAAAATGCAGGAGTAGTTCAGTGCTATCTTCTGAATTAGGTACCACTGATTGGTACCTTTTTAGCCCCGATTTCGCAAAACCAGGCATACACTGCCTTGTCAAGTTCCTTATGGGCTGGCTGGGTGATCTTCGTTGGCCGTTAGGCAGATGTACCCAGTGCTAACGCATTTAAGATGCTCGGCGATATTCCTTGGCAATACATCTCTTTTTTCGTCCTGCTGCTGCTGCAGCAATTATTTTCACCTTCTGCTCTAGCGAAAAAAACTTCAGTTTCTTACTCTCTGGCATCCCCATAAGCCCTCGCTGCCCGTGGAGCGAGGAAAAACAATACACAGGTTAAAGCTAACAATGTGCTGAACTAATGATCTACTGAGCTAAGGGGACGAGGAATAAGGCACGGAATAACCAGAACTAACACTGTTATTGCCACACAACATGTGGGGAAAAAAAATGAGCCAGCAGCCAATATCCTACGTGTGAATTCGGCTCGGCCTTCGCATGCTACACGAAATGCTGTTGTGTCATGGTTTTGCAGGATTCGGCGGGATACATGGGCTTAGGTCAACTTTGGTATATTTAAGATCATTTTAGCTGTTCGATAACCAAAAAAATGCTTAAATTAGACTCTGAACGTGGGCCAGCTAATAATAGTTTCCCATTAGAGACAGCACGAGAAAATAAATTTCAAGATACAACAGCCGCTGTCAAGTGTACTTTTTTTCGTGCCCTTTTTAAGGATAACAAGAGGTGTCACTTCAATATACCATTTAGCGTGGCTCGATTTGTGGCTGGTCGAGTAAAATTTCGTTGAACTGGGAGAACAATGAAAAAGTGGTGCTTTATGGGGGTAGTTTTAATGCATTAGTTTAATGCATCAGAGTCTATGGGATGCGAGCAGAACATCAAAAAACATTTGTTGAAGCGGAAATACCGTTGTAACGGAGTTTGACTGTAGTATTGAGTGCCTGATTAATTCTGGTGACACCATAACCATAAGAACGCCAGTAAGATCTATTTTTCAATACAAGTTTCTTAAAATCATCGAGACATTTTGCTGCAGCTTGAAGAATGCTTCTGACCTGGCTAATTAGGGTGACAGAAGTTCAATGGCTAGTGTGGGTCTTGGTGGTCATGTCTCAAACATTTCAACACACTACTACGAAACACTTGTAGCCGCATAGAAAAGTTATTGCTACGTAGTAATGTGAAGGCACATGGGGTGAGGACTGCTTATCTTGCAAAAACTTACCCAGCCATTATTTCTCTGGAAATAAGTGCTTTTTGATACTACTTCATTTGTTCAAAACTCTGGTTAACATAGTAATTTGAAATGTACAATGTGTTCCTTTGTACGGACTATTGTAGTATAATATCCACATGGTGTGGCCTCCATGTACTTATTCTTTTGCCTATAGATTATGAGTTCCATGGTTTCTGTTGCCGTCAAGCATGAAATGTCGGCGTGATTTCCACCTTATTGTATTTTGCCCATAGACACAGCAGCCTGACCCAACGGCGAACCTTACCTTCAACCTTCGGCTCAGCGAAGAGGAGAAAGTAGCCAAGGATAACCTTGTACTGCCATATCTCAAGTAAGCACTGGAGCATTCTGTTTGGGCTGTGATGATGTCGCCCAGTGTTGACGGCTTATTGATTGATAAATAATGGAGCAGAGAAGAACGGGTTTCGATTGTATCTCTACATTTGAGCTTTCCTTGTAGTTATGACATTGGTGTGCTCAACTGATACCAAACTATCGTACTGCAGCAATGCTGGATTGTGTATCTGTTTCGTCTTTTTATTATTATTTTTTCTTTCATGTTTATGTGTTGCAGTGCGGTAAGTACATTCTTCTGCACGTCCTTCATATACAGCAGCCATCTCAGTTGCCGATTATTTTTTCTTTTCAACATTTCATGAGAAATGATCAAAAGAAATTATCACTATACTCTTAATACTCACATTTTGTAAAAAGTTTGAGATGGTGCGATTTTACTTTTGGGGATCTTTTTACGCCATCAAGCTTCTTGAATATGCAATGTGTGCAGGACGGCATCTTCCAGCAAAGGAAAGGGGGAGATCACATACGTCATGGAGCGGGAGGATGATTTTGACGAAGAAGATGATCCTGATGATGACTTGAATTTCTGATTACCGCACTTTGTTTTGCTCTGGTTATGTAAATAGACAATGCTTCTTTTGTAGTCCCGTTTCTGTGTTGCATTAATTTCTTTGGTAGCTCAATATACAAGAAAGAAGATACACGTGGTTGGTACATCATTTGCACACAAAAAATGCTTAGCTAATACAAACACAAAAAAGCGGCGTGACATAGAAAGGAATCTTGGCAAGTCTTCTTGTGAAGCTTTGCATGCATGAGTAATTGAGTGGGTGTACCGGCGTGGTGCTATGGTTTAGTGTTTTAATTTCTAGACTTTCTGCAATGTTCAGATAGACTGTGTGATAAATGTGGAACGGATGTTTTGTAAAGACATGTGCAAATATTTGAAGGTATATTACAGTATTTTAATTAGCTTTGACATGAATTGACAATTTAAGAGATTTTCAAGTGTTCAAAATGAATGAATAACGTGTAATTCTTCTGTAAATGTGCTTTCACTGTGGTATAGCAATGCTATTCCACAAAAACTAGCCCGAAAAAATCCACACTGCGGCAAAGCCCATTTCAAGATTAAAAAACATTTTACCTCAAGCCGATCAATCGGTGATCAATTTTCAAGTTCAAAAGCTTGTTAAATGGGCTTATATGTTCTAAATGTAGCAAATTTTAAAACGTGACATATTTTATTAGTTCTCACTTGGATGGTAATGAAATTATTCAATGTTGCTTCCATTTCACTTTGAACCAAAAAGAGTTACATTCTCATGTGCTTTGTAATTATAAAAGCTCATTTTTGCTAATTTTTCTTTATAAATGGAATGTATGCTATTTGAAATATTTGGTGCGAAATTATTCTGCCAAATAAATATTTGCTTTGAATTTCCTATGAACCTAAAATTTACTACTATAGTAATGCTCACATAGACTGTGTAATAAATGTGGGACAGACATTTTTTGTAGGCTTGTGCAAATATTTGAAAGAATATTACAGTTTTTTAATTACCTGCAACATGAATTCAAATTTTTTTAGGTTTTGAAGTATAAAAAATCACTATTTGCTTTGAATTTACTATGAACCAAAAATTTACTACTAGCACACATTTAGGGGCTAGTTGGCACATTATTTCAGAGACAAAGGATTGTGCAAAACACAGTATGCAAAAGACACAAGTGACACCTACACCGTTTAACATTTTTTTGTTTACAGTTTAGGCAAGTGAATATATAGAACACTGAGAGTGCAAAAACTAGAAAGAAAGAACCCCACATGCGCAGATAATACTTAAAAAAGAATATAGGCAAGAAAAGCCATGTTTTAGCACAATGCATGTAGAAATGCACATTCACTTTTATAAATAGCCGTTGAGGGCGTGCTTGTCCAATCACTCATCTCTGTTTTTCGTGTACTGTTTTTGGCGCAATTCTTTATTTTTAAATCTTACTATTCGGACATCCCTAGTTGTGTGATTTTGGTTACTCTTTGTGGATCTATTTCCTCGATTTTTTCGTGGTTACCATGGAGGTACAAAATTGGATCCTAAAGGTGAATGGGAATTTTGTTTCTCTTCTTCCTTGCCCTATAGAAAATATGAGCGCCAAGGACAATTACATCCATCAGTGGCAATTAAATTAAAAGCGCAAAGTAATGGTTAGGAACAGCTCTCCCTGTTTCTGCTTAATGCAGTCGAGCCCGCTCATAAGAAAACTGAAGTGCCACAAAAATTTCATTGTTATAAGCAAAAATTGCTATAAGTGGGTTGAACGAAAAAAGCTATGTAAGAGGTGCCAGACTGTTGCAAGAGGGCTAAATTATCTAATCGGATACTCCAACAATTATCAGTGATAAGGATAAAAAGGCTGCCAATTTTTTGGATATGTTGGAAAATTCAAACACTTTCGCAGAACCTCCACAAGCTCTACAAAGCCAATGTATGGCAGTGCCTGAAGTTTCACATGCTGAAATATTAACAAGTGTCGACTTTTTACTCAAATCGCATGTCGGAAAGTGCCATTGCCACTAGGAGCCTAGACAGAAATATTTTATCAGGGTGTGGCCACCACTTTGATATGAAGTGGGGCTCGGGCATGCTGTTGCAGTCATTTGTTATTTTGCGCTCTGTATGTTATGGCAAAAAAAAAAGTTTCAGCGGGGGTGGGGGGGGGGGGGCGGGGGGGCACAGGTAGGGTGCGCCACCTCATGATTGCGCCACTGGCGGCCACACCTACACAATAGCGGATTTTAAAAGTTAGTTTTGCCGAAATTCCACGACGCTATGCGGTGAAGCATAATGTGAATTCGAAGGGGCGTTGGGTGAGTTGGGGTTGTGGGCACAGGTTCAGTACTTTGAATTTCTTGTTTTGTTATTAATTTTCACTTTAATTGTTGTAAGCAATAATGTGGCATTCCAACATTGTTATAAGCGGGTTGTTTTACCAAAAAAAAACGTACAAAAGTTGATCGTGCAACAACTTCTCATCATTATAACTTATATGTTCTTAAAACCGGTATCGTTGTGAGTGGGTTTCACTATAGAAGGACCTTACCACACATTTAGAAGGCAACCAATCGTCGGCTTATAGTATCTCTTTTCGGCATGTAAAAAAATACACTTCAACTAGGAGTTATGATGGTTAATGTGTAGCGAACCCTAATTCGTCAATGCAGAGAGTTCAGAATACCACAGAAGCAAAATGACTACCATCAAAGCAAACAATGTATTTTTCCACATTTGCTGCTACGGTCATGACTGGCGCTGGCCAACACTTGCGCATCATGCACACAGAAATAACAAAAAAATGTGGATGAAAGAACACCTGCCACTATAGCTTAGTTGTTAGGGCATCACACGCATAGTTCAAAGGTTTTTTTTAGTTTGGTACCCACTAGCAGCAAGTTGTTCTTTCGTTCAGCTGAATTTCCTCTCTGAAGGATACTTACTACATCGATTAAAACCTACATTTAAAACCACCAATGCTTTTCTAGTCGTCTTACGCAAGAACTAAGAAAAAAAGTAATCTTGGTTTATTGGCAGTATATCTCTAAACATTCTGCATATGAAGAGAAACAGAAAATAGAAGGACAGGAATATTAGTTAGTTAGCCAGGTGTAAAAATATCAACTGTACATCGCAGTGAACTGTTGGTATGCTAATGCAGACCGATACTGTATCGCTTGAAGGGGCCCTGCAATACTTTTTGAGTATGGTCAGAAAACACTTCCGATCGGTAGTCGAGGCTCCCGAGAAAACACGAGCCAAATGTTACAGTGCAGCATGCAGCCTGGAATTCACAATTATTTCATCAAGTCAGTCAAGAGTTGCTTTCTCTTATCTCGACAAATGACAATAGATGCTCAAAAATCGCTCGCCAGAGCCATTGCATGAGCCATTGGCTGATTTGAACATGGCATGCTTGGTCATTTTCGGGCTGCCGCGGGAGGCCACGAGCTGTTCACGCGTGCGCACGCGGTCACTCTGAAAAGCTGCATATTCGAAGAAAACAACTAGAGAAAAAGTGCTCAAGGTCACGAGGCAAGCGTGACGTATAATCTTTTCACATGTCATTCCTCCCTGCTTAGCTTCCAGCTCTATAACTGGGATGAGAGAAGAGAGAATACAATTGCAACATGGAACAAACTCTGCTCGTACTGGACAGATTCTAAAAATCTTTGCAGCGTTGTATTCGTGAGGCAATAAGCTTATTAGGTGAATTCATTCCAAAAAAAAATTAAAATAAAAGATGACTAATTTTAGGTCTGGTGGTCCCATGCCGAAAGTGCACTTGTAGCGATTTAACCAGTAGGTACCTGGCGGGAGGAATTCTCTGCCTCCCACAGCAGCGGCGGATGCTCAACTATTTCACCAAGGCTGCGATAGGTTAAAATACGCCAAGGCCCCTTTGCAGAACCTTATGGGGCTACCTTTCGAGATGAGTACCCAGAAACAACCGAGTGCCAGGTCGGCGTACTCATCTACCAAATAAAAAAAAACTGGTGGGTTCCTTGTTGGCACTAGGAATCGAACCAGGCATCTCGCACAGAAGTGGAGGCTCTAACCATGTAGCCACTGCAGTGGTGTTGCAGGTCCCCATTAGGGCGCATAATATTTCTGCATCGTGGTGACATTGGCAGAATCAACAAGCCCTCCCAGACAACTTGCAAGGTGTGCGTGACTGCTGTTGCAGTAAAGGCATATCTTACCTAAGCTAGCTGTTAATCTACCAATCAAACCTGAACCAGTGCTATTTTTAAAGTATGCCCACAGAAGATGCACATAAAAAATCTACTTTAAATAGCGCCATGGTGACTGCGAACGATGTTTTCTGTAGGTCGCAGAGGATATATCAGATATGATATACTATACAACTTTGTCCATTCGTGAAATGTACACAATCAGCGACAAGAGAGAGAGAGAGAATTATTTTAATGGAGAGGTGAAGTTTCTCTCTCAGCAACAAGGGTAAACAAACCCACTATGATCTAACCTAAAAAGTTGAACCATCTCCCGCTAAAGGGAACCATGTGTAGACTCGAAGCATCTGCACATAGGCGGTAACACTTACACTGGCGGCGACGTTGACGCTCATCAAGCTAAAGCCAAGTAAAAATGCCCTTGACTGAATTCCGAACCAGCGATCCAGTGTCTACATATACAGAATGGCGAGTGAATGGTTGTGCAGCGCGAGCAGTCAGTTCGTTCCTAACAGACGCTCCCTGCGTCAGCCTTGCGAGGCGAGAAAGAGGGAGAAGAGCGACAGTTTTGCGGGTGTCTTCCTGGGCCGACACGAAACGCGAGCATGCACAGTTGAGGTGTACAGAGGGACAGCGTTTCACAGGTTAGCCAAGGAGCTGCTTCGCATCGAAAATGTGCTGCTTATCAGTCTTCGTGGTTCTAAGCTTGCTGGTGCTCACGCTCAAAGGAGAAAAGTTGCTTGCTATACCCACCCCATGCTCACATCCATTGTTTCTTTGTTTTTTTTCTTACCAATTCCCGAATTGACAGATTAACAGGCACACCCTCAAAACACGAGTCGGGGATCTGGAGATAACACTAATAGCAGCAATGGAAACTTTGTTAATGGCCACCTTGTCAGCAATATCACATGCATGCATTGTTCCCCAAAAAAATCTGCTGTAGAAAGTTAACGACAATTGTTACACCCAATGCCCGTAAGATTGTCATCAATGAAGGATATTTACTGGCACCAATGTTCGATAAAATGGTGACTGACTGGCACCTGAACAGTACTCTTTCAGCTCCGAGAAAACACGCCCACCGTCTCAATGTGCGAGCATGCCTGAAAGTCTGATCAACGTTCAAGAAAATGCATCTGGATGTGTGGGCTTGCCAATGGGACATTAGTAAAGCTGTTCTCTTTTTTGCCTGTTGAGGAAAGCACCCATGCCACCTTAAGGCTCCTTTGAGACTTCAGTTTATTTGCCAGTAGCTATTTTTGTAATGGAGCTACAATTACGAATGTATTTCAGGTGTGGATTTTTTGCAATTTTTTTTTAAACCAAGTAATCTTTGTAACTTTTTAAACAAGACTGCCAAAATAAAATGATAATTATTCCACATGCATAAACCATTCTAGTTTCATAGCTTAGTATTGATGTCACCTTTATTCTGGTGAAAAATCGGCCCTCTCTTTTATCAAATTGTTTAGATAATAGGGCAAATGTAATAAAAAACCGGTGTCAAGATACTGAAAGCTAAAGAAGTGAAACAAGTTTATTTCATGTTTTGTTCAAAAAACAAGACATACTGAAAAAATTGATAAACAGCAACCTGCCATATAGTCATGATACAAATTGCCTTTTCGCCTCTTGTTTTTTTTTTGGTTCTTTGGTCTGTTCTGTCACATCTTATGTCTCTCAGCCAAATAAGAGCTGATAGTGATCAATCTGACTCAGCGACATAAAAATATTGCACTCGGTCATATGCCGAATGGCCTTGAGATGTTTGCTCGGGCCATGCGATGTTGGCATAGCATCCTGTGCAGACACAGGTACTCATATTCCTGGTTCGTACAAGCTCCATATCAATCTAAGCATAGTCATTGTCATTGCAGGCAACATTTTATCCTCGCAGCGACACAGCATGAGGACAATACAGTATAACTAACTGAAGTGCTGGCACGGGTGCTCCCAGTGTCATTTCTGTTAGTAGTCAAAGCATGTCAATATCCAATTATACTGCACTTTTTAAACAGTTTCTTCGATTTGCCAACACAAAATATTGTTTGCTGATGCAGCAAAATCATCACAGGTGCAAGCAACTGAGCTCAAAATAAATGCACAAACCAAACTGCGTCTCCATGAGCGTCTCATACACACAAGGCACATGGACTCGGTAAATGCCATGTGTTAAATAATTATTGCACCACATGCCTTCAAGCAGCCTGCACACCTTTAGGGGTGCAGGCTTCTTCACACCTTTAGGGGTGAAACTTCTTAGGGGCTAGCCTTGTCCGGTGATGTACCGGCGTCCACAATCACAACACCTGCTGTGAAAAAAACCACCTGTGCCGTCCGTCTGTCTACCCCTTTGTCCGTCCATCCGTGCATGTCGCTCATGTTTGTTTTCGCTGGTGTGTGATATCGCTCGTGGTGGATTCTCCCTTCAATTGGTCAGTTAGTCAGTCCATATAGGAGCTGGTAAGCAGCTAAAGATATGCTATAAGCATTTAAAATTTGAGTGAAGCACCACATGGCACATACCTAGATGTCTGCTTGCATATGTATACTATAACACTCCAGCAGTATAGATGACAGTGGGATGGTGAAGTGTGAAACAATCATCAGACTGTTCAAACATAAAATCCAGAGAAAGAGCCTCGCACGAAAGAGTTTACTAGTACTACTGTAGTTACGTTTATTCTGCGTGGCTAATCATGAGTGCCCCCTTGCAGAGGCCAGGTTCTTCTCCGCTTCTTCTCGGCTACTGCGAATCTCCAGATAGGTCTGCAGGGCGAGTTCCATGTGGCTCCGCTTTTGGGAGTTGTTCCTGATGTAGAACTGTAGAAAGCCAGTATGACAAATAGAGTTAAACCTGCCTGTTACGAACCTTTATACAACGAAAGCCTCCATATTTCAAAGTTTTTCTCTTCCTGCCATTACTCCATGTGTATTTGTGACTTCTATGTAACAAGGCAATGGAGGGAGACATCCTTGATATAAAGAATTTTTTACACAGACAATCCAGAAAATTTGCCCCGGATTTCATCATTTTGGCATGAGCATGCATTGTCCGCAGTCGCCCCACAGCCGACAAAATGTGAAGCAGTGGCGGCGCGCACAGCTCGCTCGTGGCCCCGGTAACTCCCACGCGAGAGCAAGCGCTCTATTACATATGGGTGTGCGCGAAGCAGGCAGGCGGGCCAGCATCTCTTGAGCCGGGGTTCCCGTCGTTCTTAACCCTGCGGGTGAATTTGCGGAAGTGCCCCCCCCCCCCTTCCAAACCAAAAACAAAACAAAAAAACTTCTTTTGCATCGGCAGTGCAACTTTTCGATTGGTGCACAATTCCTGAACTGAACTTTGGAGACACAGAGGCGATACTACTTTGCGTTGTTGAGCTTTTAGTTAGCATCACATATGTGGGGATGCGCTGCATATGGAGACTGTCTTATTGAATAGCTTTCTGCGGCATCTGCGTCATTTGCTCTTCATTTTCGATGCTGTGCATGGGTGCATAGTGTCACTGCTCGTGCATGGAGTGGCCCCCAGTGACATTCAGCTTTGCTTTTGTTCTTCTGAATATTTTTTTCAATGCAGACTATTAAAGTCATCAGGGACGAGAGACAAGGCAGGAAGCTGAGTTATGTGGACACAGGTTTATTCCAAACGGCGTTCTAGCCAAGGAGCCCTGCAATGCGCCACGCGCATCTTGAGCACATGCTGTCACCAGCTTCACCTGGCTTTTTCTAGATGGCGGCATCTACAACCTCTCCCAATGCAATCGAGTGAAGGTCGTTGCAGTAGGAGGCTTAACGGACCTGCCACTTCTGGTATGCCTGTGGAAAGCGTCCTAGCAACGCGAGCGAGTGTCTATAGCACAATCACTGGTACTGACGCTATCTGTGTTGTTGTGACTTCGGGAATATAGAACTAGTAGCTGCCTCCAGTTTTTACGTATAGCACCAGTGTCGGTGTTGACCCTATAAGATCGAGGCTCATCGGCTGGGGCTTGTACTGTCCCTTTGCTTTTGAGATCTGTCACCGCTTGGAATCTCCATAAAGAAGTTCCGGCAAGTTGCGGACTCTGTGGCGTCTGTCGAAATCGGTCCTTTGACGTTTTCTGTATTTTTCCTCAAAATTCCGAAGGCTGCCTTGATCTAGCAATTGGGGTGTCAGCTTGGTGGAACAAAAAGCCTGGATCTCAGCCAACGACCCATGAGCAGTTCGGCAGGGCTATATCCATTCTTCAAAGGAGTCGACCTGTAAGCTTGAAGTGTCAGGTAAGGGTCCTTAGTCTTAGTCATGAATGTCTTGATGGTTTTAACTGCAGCCTCTGCAAGTCCATTACTCTGAGGATAGTGAGGGCTAGATGTAATGTGCTTGAAACCATAGTCTTGGGCGAAGAGTTAAAACTCAGTCGACAAAAACTGCGGGCCATTGTCGGAAACTACTTCCTCGGGAATTCCGTGGCGTGCCAAAATTGACTTGCAGTGGTTGACTACGGCTGCAGAAGTGAGCTTCTCAAGTCGAACTAGTTCAGGGTATCTTGAATAATAGTCTGTAGCTATCAACCACCATTGGTTCTTGAAGTGAAAGAAATCCATCACAATGCGTTGTCAAGGCTTCTCAGGGAATTCGGAGCTTATTAGCGGCATTGTCCTGTTGACTCTTGTTTCGATGCATTGCTGACATCGCTTCACCAGGTACGAGACGTCAGATCTTATGGTAGGCCACCAAACACAGTCTCGTGCTCGAACAAATGTCTTTGTTATGCCAGAGTGTCCTTCGTGCAAGAGTCGTAGGATTTCTTTTCGATATGAGTCGGGGATGACAACTCGCGATGCGTAGAGGAGTAAATCATTCTCTACAGTGAGCTGGTGTTGGTGGACATAGAAGGGTTTTAGGTTAAGTCTCAAGTCTCTCATGGAGGGCCTATCTTTCTCGCACAGCAGAAGAAGTGTGCAGATAGGGTCTGCTTGTTGGGATGCTTTTAACCATTGAAAGCAATGTTGCTTTATCGGAATAGAGGTTGTCATAGAGCACAGGAAAGCTTTAACGCTTTCTTCGAGCTCGTTGTCTCCCGCCTTTCGCAGAGGTGCTCTCGAAAGTGCATCTGTGGCTAGAAGTTCTTTGCCTGGAATGTATGCGAACTCATATCGATATCGCATCTTTCTCATCTTTAGCCGCTGTAATCTAGGCAACAAATCATCAAGACACTTCGAAGTGAAGATTGGAACGAACGGCTTGTGATCTGTCCCTAGCTTAAACAGCTTGGCAACAAGGTAATCGCTGAATTAATCACATTCCCAGACTAAAGCAAGAGCCTCTTCTTCAATCTGAGCGTAGCGCATCTCGGTTTCCGAGAGCAACCTCGAGGCATAAGCGATGACAGAAAACTTGCCATTCGTTTGCTTCTGCCGGATTAATGATCCCAGTACGAAGGATGATGCATCGGCGGTGTCGGCTGTTTCTTTTGATGGGTCGTAGACTCCATGTACAGGACGAGATGAGAGCACCGACTTCCACCAGTTGAATGCCTGCTTTTGTGGAACAGTCCAAGCGAATTCTTGCCTTTGTGACAACAGGAGTGCAAGTGGCTGCAGAATATCAGAGATTGGGAACGAGTCTCGCAAGGCATGTTGCCAATCCGAGAACTCTCTGCAGCTTGGTCCTGTTTTTGGGACTCTCCATTTGCAGTATGGCTTCAAACCTCTTTTTGTTGGGCCTTACTCCATCTTCATCGAGCCAGTGTCCAAGGAATGTAAGGCGTTGAACAACAAACATGCACTTGCTGTCGTTCAGTGTCACTCCAGCCCTTGCAAGTGCCTGCAGCAGGTTTCAGAGTGTCGCATTGTCCTCATGGCTGTTGGAACCCCAGATGAGGATGTCGTACATGTGACAGACAACTCGACTGATCCCTTGTGAAATGTACGCCATTTGCTTCTGGAAGTGTTCAGGAGCTGATGCAATGCCAAATGGTAGTCGGTTGAAGTAGAAGTGCCCAAAGGTGAGGTGAAGGAGGCGAGTTTCCTTGATTCTTCACACAGTAAAATTTGCCAAAATCCGGAGTTGGCATCAAGTTTGGAGAGCACCTTAGCTCCGTGAAGTCGACGTACATTCTCAAGTCTCCGGAGGGCTTTGGGACAACTACTATTGGCGCACACCACTCGGTCGACTCAACAAAAGGTGATATGACACCGAGTTTCTGCATCCTTTGAACTTCCAACTTTATCTTCTCGTACAATAGTGAAGCTCCGCTTGTTGCTGACGGGCACTCTTGATCTGGCGAACAGAATCGAGAGCCTTTGTAGTGTGAGCTCTGCGTCAAGCTGTAACCTGGCAAATAGCTGCTTGTCTTTTATACCAACCATGAGGCGGTCGCGCACGAACTCCTCTTGAAAAGCACCAAACTTGCAATCTTCCGAAAGTGTGTAAAACGCAGTGACCAAATCTTCGACCAAATCTTGTTGCAGTCTGGTGTTGAATCTGGCTCGTTCGAAGATTACGTTGCATCGCGGAATGAAGTACTTGTCGAACTACTCCACGATGGCGTCAAATTTTTTAGGGTTCTCTTCAGATAATGCAAAGATGATGTAGATTTCCTCGGCTTGCTCACTCATGATGTAGAGTAGGGCATGTACTTGATGTTGCTCAGGCTTCACACACCCCAAGCCTGAAGAGGTTCAGAAACATTCAAACATTCAAAACACTGTTTTCACTTCGGCCACTCGTTCCGCGACAACAAGTTGAAGGCGTCCTGCGGCTGAATACGAATGACGCCATGACTGGTGCTTTTTTGCTTGTGGCGTCCTTCACAAAGATGATGACTAGAAGCCGACGTCCACCAGTAGCACCTGTTGTTCTGACACCACGTTGAAGTCCACAGGGCCGAGCGACAAGGCAGGAGGCTGAGTCACATGGACACAGGTTTATTCCAAACGACGTTCTAGCCTAGGAGTTCTGCAACGCGCCACGCGCACCTCGAGCACACGGACAACTACCAAGAAGATGTCAGATGCTCATGAAAGCTCTCTGGGACCACGGCGACAATGGCAGATCTTTGGAGGTTTTGCGCCACGCCATGAGTTAGCGGGACAGTAGCTTTCGCGATTAGCCAATTAGCTTTTTCAACATGACAGCAGGTTGAATTGAATGCAATGCGATAAATGTGATAGTAAAAAATCGTACTGTCATACAAAGTAAACCTAACAATCAACTATTTTGGATCCGATGTTGTGGAACTCCTACAAAACGCTGGTGTGCGCAAATATGGCCACTCCAGGGAGAATTCCTCTTTAGACATACAGTTGACTCCCTTTAAATGAAACCTGAAAGGACTAGGAAAATGTGTTTCTTTTAAGAGGAGTTTCATTATTTGAGAGATAAACAGGAACAAATATTCAAGTACGAAACCAAACGTATTGCGGGCAGTTGTTCCATTTAAGTAGCAATTTCATTTAGGAGAGTTTCGTCTAATAGGAGTCGACTGTAGTCTCTTGGCATTGAAAGCGAACTGATGCTTGCCAAGATAACATGCAGACCAGCCATCGTGATCGCCGCCCTAAAATAAATTTTCACTGTTGCTACTCCAGCGACATTCAGCCATTTATCGCTTACTTTGGGAAACTGTTGTGCAAAACGTCAGCAGAGAGCTTACCTTATTCAGGTGCTAATGCCTTATGGCAACATTCTCTACATTCATTGCAGCTAAGCATATTACTTCATACAAAATGATATGCGAAGTGCCCTAAGCAAGCACAATTCAGTAGAACAAACTGATGCACGTGGTTTCTTGCTCCAGAACAAAGCAAAAAACAATTAGCAGAAAACAGGCAGGGTTCTTTCTTGGTTGTACAGTCGAACATGGTTATATCGAACCCACATGTATCGAATTTTCGGGTATATCGAACTCGCAAGTTATCCCCTTGAAATTCCTTTGTAAATATATAGAAAGTCACACGTTTATATCGAACGGCATTTTTACCTGCCTTCAAATATATCAAACGCCACGCGAGCTGGAAGGTGAGCATAGGCACTTGCCCCAACGCCCCCCCCCCCCCCCCCCGCGATCTTCCTGACAGCGTGGCTCCGTGCGCGAGTTCGAAGGCGTGCTTTTGGAACTTGCAGCAGCGCCAAGCGACTGCCCCGTAGCACCCCGCCTCCGCCAAAACCTGAGACCCTCGAAAAAAAGGTAACGGTGAGAGGGCTCGGGCTGCGCAATCTCCAACTTGTGGAACGGCTTTTTCTTTTTTCGTTTCTCCTTCTCTCTCTCATGCTTTCTCTGCTTACGCGTCGGCTCGGAGAGCAGCAATGAAGGAGCAGTCGTCCTCCTCCTTTCCTCTTTTCTTTTATTTTTTGTTGATGTTTTGCAAGGTTTGATCAGCCGACCACAGCTCACGCCTTTTGCTGTTGCCCTCGCAGGTAGCCTTCGCCTCGTGAGCGCTTTGTTGCTCTCGAGCTGTCGCGTCACCTAGTACCACCGCATGTGCAGCGTTTCTCTTTTGCATGCGTGGTGTGGAAAGCTGCTGCGGACTCCTTGAATTGTCGACTTCTCGTGTAGCTACGGCCAGCCTCAAAAAGCGCAAGACTCTTGACATTGCGACGAAGTTGAAGGCTGTTCAGCGTACGTGTTGAGGCGGGCAAGAAATGTTCGACCATCGTGGACGACTTTGGGATACCGCACAGTACTTGAGTACCTTGTTGAAAAACGAGGCAGACATCAAGGCAAAGGTGGCGGAGCAGGAAACGTCGGGGGCCTGTCATGTGCGCGCTTCTGCTCACGAGAATGTAGAAAAGGCACTCTACGCCTGGTTTTTAGAAGGGCGCGTGAAGAACATTCCGGTGGATGGCCCAATGCTGGATGTCAAGGCCAAATGTTTTGCCGCTGTACTCAGGGAAACAACTTCGCCGACAACAGTGGGTGGCTTCACCGATATAAGCAGCGTTATAACATCGTTGGCAAAGCCATTTTTGGTGGAGCGAAGATTTCAGCAGCCAGAACATCCAGCAGTGGATGACGATGGAGTGGCCAGAAATCTCCGCAAAGTTTTCTCTCTCAGAGACATTAGACGGACACAGTAGTCAACTGCTTCCGCAAGGCAGACTTCGAGATGACAGAACTTGCGGAAATCGGTGAAGAAGACGACTGCGACGGCGAGTGCATTAACGACGCGTTTCGCGAGTTGTGATAAGATCAAGACTAGTGTCTTCAATATTTCAAAAACGAAGAAGCAGGCCAAAGTTAGCAATTTTTTTTTTCACGCAAATAAATCATTCTGTTGCGGCGTGTGTGCGGAATCAATTGTCATTTTTGAATGTACCTATTGTAGGTGATGATCCGCTAAAGGCAAGCTCTCTGGACCTTTATTTTTTCATATCGAATTTTTCATATATATCGAACTGATTCGCAATCTCCTTCGAGTTTGATATATCCATGTTCAACTGTAGTACTGTTACAAAGTTGCTCGCCAAGTACAGCTCGAGTGTGATGTCGATGAGTCAACAATGCAGCAACTTAACTTACCTTAAGGAGTTCAATGTTTTCCGAGTTTTCATCCACTTGAGTGCCATCGGCTGGTGGATGTATGTGGTAGAACAGCCTCAGCAGGTGACCAGTGTCATCGATCCTGGAATTAAATGCGGGGAAAGGAAAGGATCTGCACGTGGTCACTTCAAGATGGGACGACATAAGAGCACATACAGGCAACATTTCATGCCATCTTAAGTGGTATGTTATTCTTCATCTACTACTTTGCACCAACCAGCAAAGTAAAGCACACTGCCCAAAAAAACTTAGCTCTTTTTTTTTTTTCAAGCCTTGCTTCTTTTGTGGCTTGATCAAGCGATATTCTTTCTTCCAATTAGCTTCAAGTACAGCGCCGTATATGTCATTTCTTTCTTGGTCCTATCTTTTGCACCGCTGTTCCAGTCAATGCATGTTTTTGTCGTCCAGCTTATTTTGAGACTAAGTTTCATGACTGCAGTCAGCTAGATGGGGCGAGTCTGAGTCACCTGATTTACACTATCGATCTGCCTCGAATACTTTTTTCAAGAATGCTACCCGAAATGCCCTCTTGACGTACCCATATTCATGAATAAAGATTCTCTACCTACATTCATAAACAATGTAAGCAATAAATTTAAAGGTAGGGGCGTTTTCCTGTTATGATAGTCAGTGCCTCTCACAGCTGCCCTTTGTAAAAACTCAGGTGACACCCTGACTCACAGAGCTCAGATGCAGCTCCTGTAGTCGCCGCTCTAGTGGTAGTCATGCCATGAAGCAGGGTTGTGGCAATCGCTCTGCTGTTTCACGTAGTCATAACATGGCAGAGCTATATCATGGATCATTTTTGTGAAGCTGTTTTGCCATTGCTTCTGCATCTATACAATGTGCTAGCTTGTGCCTATTTGCGTTTATCGCTACAATACTGAGTGCAAAGCTATATTAATTTCGGTTTGTGCCAGTGATCTGCATATACAACTGCGTTACTGTGTGATTGCATACGGTCAGTAGTGCTATAAGAATTCATTTAATATCAGTATACCTGTGCTAGATTAACCCTGAAAGCGATAGTCAGCAGCAGTCTACCGTCATGGCAAACTAGTGCTATCAGATTACTTTGTCCAATAAAGCGTATGAAGCGGATGCTCTGTGTTCGGTTCCGCCTGAAACAATTTATGGCTTTGTCCACTTAAATTGTCATTGCCTTTTCATTTGAATAATTCTATCGAACATTATAAAGAGCGAAACTCTTAAAGCTCAAGGTAAAATGTCGGGCGCTTGCAAAGAACCCTCCGCGCTGTTACTTACCCCGCTCCATTGCTCATCAGTAGAGGCCGGATTTATAGACACTAAAAATCAAGTTTTAGGTGCCACAAACAGGCAGGCAAAACAAAGTTTTAGGCCCCCAAAATCATAATTACAGGCACAATAAGTTTTTAGAGAAATACTTGTGGGACAAGAAAGCAAAAAGAGATGTTTTAGTTCATGACGGTACAAAGGCTCCAATGGTTTTAGCAAAGCCAGCAGGGTTTGCTGAACACGGCTTCTCCTTTTATTGTCCAGCATGGTGAGTCAAGTGTCCACTGTGGAATAAACACGCTCTTGGGTCTTTTTTTTTTTTTTTTTGGCATAGCTGAGAAGGGCAGCACAGGAGCAAACAGCCAGACCGCCAATAAGCCAGAAGGGTTTTTTAGCCTCGTATTAATTGTGTCTAATCGCACGAGATGAATTTTTACTCTGCCTGTGAACAACTTCAAAGGGCCCGTCACCAGATTTGAGCATGCATGCAAATGCATGCACTGGGAGCTCACGATCACGTCTGCCCAGACTTGTAACGCTATGCATCCCGGAAAGAGGTGAAATGTCAGACTGAATGTCGCTTACCCCCTGAAATGCGCGTGCCCCAACCTGGCAGAGGTGGTGTATACAACAAGGAATGGTCCTGTGTATGTCAAACTAGTACGCAATGCTGCGAGCATTATTCCAGGCGACGTGTGTAATTCGTTCAATCTGTTGCTTGAATAGAAGTATGAAGATTTACAAAAATATTAAAACATACAAACGAAACCTGTGTTCATTATCTTTCTAGCTTCATATCGAGCCAGATGCGAAAGTACCGTAATTACTCGAATCTAACGCGCACCTTTTTTCCGGTTAAGCGAGTTCATAAATCGCATGCGCATTAGAATCGAGTACGAAAAAAAAAATGAATACGGTCATTTTATCGCCATCGGAATTTCCGAAATGGCCGCCCCCTATGTGCTTCAGCATCGCGCGTCGGCCATTTCTGCTTATGTATTTCCCATGTGCAGCACTTCATATGTGTGCTGAGGAGTTCGTCATCTTGTAGTGCATTAGCATCGACGGCATGGAAGGGCCGACTCCAAAAACTTGAGTGCACCGCAATGCCGCTTTTAAAAAAAAAGTCATCACATGTGCAGCAACGGACGAAAATCGGGCCGCATCGCGGTTGTTCGGAGTTCCCGAAACGTGCGTGCGGGACTGGCGGAAACAAAAGCAGAAGATTGTCGACAGCGAAGCTTCACGCAAAGGCTTTAGTGGACCACAGCAGGGTCGGTTTCCGCAAATTGAAGAACTGCTCGGCGAGTATGCGCTTGAGCAGCGAGCGGCACAGCGGCCCGTGACGACAGAACTGCTCCAAGTGCGGGCTATGCAATTAGCCTTAGAAAAAGGTTCAACGCAGAGCCAGTTTAAAGTGAGCAGGTGCTGGCTAACCAACTTTATGAAGAGGAAAGGCTTTTCCCTCCGAAGGTGAACGGGCATATGCGAAAAGTTTTGTGGGGGAGTACGATGAAAAGCTTCACAGTTTTCAGAGGTTCGTCCTAAACTTGCGGCACAACAATGGCTACCTGCTTGGGCAAATCGGGAATGCCGATCAGACGCCTCTTTACTTCGACATGCCTGGCACCACAACCGTCGAGAAAAAGGGGGCGAAGGAAGTTCACGTGCTGACATCGGTCCACGGTAAAACTACAGTGACGGCAATGCTCTGTTACTCGTCAGATGGGCACAAGCTTCCCCCGTACCTCATATTTAAATGGAAGACGCTCCCGAAAGGAGTTGTTTTTTCGAGTGGTGTGATCATGCGGGCCAGCGAGAAAAATGGGTGCACATTGCAATTGATGTCTTACTTTTTTTTTTTTTTCGTCGTGGAAATCGGGTGCGTGTTACAAGTGAGGGCGCGGTAGAATCGAGGAAATACGGTATTACCCTCACAATCACAAACCTAACATAAACTTATCCGTATGAATTAAATCTACCTTAGTTATTCTCGCATTGTGCAGCGGTACCAGCCCTGACAGTGCTCGGCGTGCTTTTAGCACATCGTTATACAGTTCCTTATACAGTTCCAGCGGAGCGACACTGTATCGTGGTAAGGATACATGATCAATGCCAGCTTCTCCAAATGTGCATGCATGGAGAAATTCATCCCACCAAAACGGGCAGTAAATACAACACAGAGAACGCCGAATTGACTTGGTCATACCATGCAAATATAACCTTGCATGCGCATGGAGCGTTGATGTGTGTGCGTTGTGTGTTCTTTTGGCTTTGAGTTGCTTTTATACCGAAGAGGACAGGGAAGGAAGTTGACTTGCGAAGTCTACACCAGGCAAGTGGTAAAGTTTCAAGCTCACGTTCTGGTATCATGCTTTCGCAGCTCCTAATGAACCTATTAAAAAATTTCTGTGGTACAAATCTGTGGCACGCAACAACTTCCAGTGTCTAACTAAAATTTCTCATGTGACCTGGTGAAGCGCCCTTTAAGAAGCACATGACAAACAAAACAAAAACCACATAGACATCTGATCTTTCTTTTACCTACACTCTACTTTTCTGTGATGGCACTCAACGGTTTCACATTTGTTCTTCATCGTCCTGCGGCTGCACAGAAGCACCTCCTGTTTCGTACACGTGCAAGCAGACGCTGGGGAGATATCGAGCAGACGACGCTACACAAATAAATACATGTGTAGAGGCTAATCAGCCTTCCTATTGGCTAAGGGGTTTTTTAGCCTTGACAATAGTGAAAAGAACTTCTGAGATGGACAACAGGTTGCATCCATGGAGTTCTAAAAGCCCAATTTCGACTTGTAACATGAATACGGGTCTCCAACTGTACCCGAAAGCAAAATATGATGTTCAATTGCGTTCATATAGACATCAATATTGAAAATAGGCATTTATAGATACTTATAAAAATTAAGGCACAAACCTCAAAAATAAACGGTTATAGGCACTATAAGAACAGTATCAAAGCCCTTCTTAACCTCTAATCCGTGCTCATATATCAAAGTAGCACGACAGGAATGCTAGAAACAAAATAGGCATCTGCCTATAATCCGGTCTCAACTTATCAGCTCAACCACCAATAGACAGCCTGCACAGTCACTATGCTGAGTATCCCAGTGTTGCGCGAGCTGATTACAAACTTGAAAGGCCCACGCGTCTACTGATAGTGCCACAGCCAAGTTTGCACATTAGCTTTAGTGTCGGAATTCAGGCATTCTTGAATGATCTATGACAAACTGCAGTTCAACTCTACTATGCCTACACCATAGAACGACCTAGAATCAGCCAGGAAGGTCCCATTATGCCCCTAAGATCAACCAGCGTTACCGTCCCTGGAGTTTAAAGCAACTAGTGTAAACTTTTTCCTTTTTTGTCCCCGACAGTCAATCTTGCCTTTAATGCATGCTTTTTTGCGATAATTTTCATTAACTTCACCTGCACATATCCAAATGGAACTCGTAGACAGCGCAGACTACTCACATTTCCCTCTGAAGTAGGTCAATGAGCAAGTTGTCCACCTTGCCAACAACGGCCAGGTAAAAAGCCATGGGGCCAAAGTGCCGTGTTGACCGCAGCTCGTGGAAGCCACGTTTGGCATCAATATGGTCGTAAGTAGCATGCGTAACCTGCATTGAAAGAGCAGGTTACCAAAAAACAACAGAACTTCAAAAAGTGTGGCAGTACTCGTCCATCGTAAGAAACACCATCGTTGGCAAGGCACCAAGTCCTTGGTTATACAAACTAAAATTCGAGCAACTGTTCCGAGTATGAAATGATATAGCCTCGCTGATATAATGATTATGAGTCAGACTCATACCATTCATCAACTGATCTGTGAAACTACCACAGAATTTGAAAACCTTTTGCAGCACAACGTTGCTTCAGTCACATAGTGAGTCGAGAATGGCCACTGACCTTTCCACAACAGCAGGGATCACAGTATGCACTAACCAACAGACATAGGACCAACTACTACAGCTAAATGATCAGCAAAAACATCAGACTCCATGAGACTTGCTCAGGGATCTGTTGCAACTACGTTCTAACTGTCAGTACGCTTAAAGCAAGCAGGTACATACTATTGAGGTGGTTCTACTGTCGCCGCTTGATAATTTTATGATTCCAAAGACATCATAGCAGCCCCGCTAGACAATATTTTAAGAAAAGCTGATATTTCTACCCTAATCTCACGATCGCATAGTTTGGCAACATGAAAAAGCACATAGAACAGTAATTGGCACAAATATACCCCTCCAATATTGCATGTCAAGCAAAGAAAAAAAGAAGCATACCTGCAACTGCACTCCATAACAACAACTTATTTTGCATAAAAACTCATAAAAATCCAGGCCTGTGCAAATGAAGTTCTAAATATTCAATACTCAACTACAACTATTCTTTTCCATCAATTTACTATTCGATTTCAAAGCTGCTATTCAATATTCATACAACCTCAGATGGTACAGACATTAGAAGCATCAGAAAAGTTTGTACACCAATGTAGCCATATTGCAATAGCCTGGCATTTTCAATTCACGAAGCAGCGCAGCTGGACCAAGAAAGACCACACAAGTACACTGCTCGCTACCTATTAAATAAGACGTTTCTTTAGCAATCATTGGTCCCTTGTCAAGAAAGCCCTTTGTTGAAAATTAGCACTCTGTGTCCTCTCTTGGTCCCTATAGCATTGTGCTCCTCCCTGTAAGGAATCCCAATGAACTAGTCCAGCAATGTGCCCTGGTAAATTTACACTTTCAGAAGTAACTAGCAAGCTTAAATATGGACAGTTAATAAAAAGATCTACTCAAGCATAATAGATGCAGTTCACAAGAAAACTAGCAGTGGTTGTCCTCCAGACTTTTCAGGACAGGAAGCACTCGACTATGGCTTAGATTGCGTTTTGCCCACCAGAATGAGGCACTCACTAAACAACATAGGTTTCCTTTGTGAAAAGATTAATGTTTGTGTAAAAATGGTATCAGGTGGTTGCAACACATGCACAGCCAGCCCGGAAACCCGAACAAAGAAGTGTATGTTGCATCTTCAACATCATAAGATGATTCCGATATTAATGTTTGCTTTGTGTCCAAAAGTGAAAAAGACAGCAATGACGTGAAATTGAGCAGTTGTTCCCTACACAAGAAGGACATCTCTGAAGTAGGCAGTGTGACTGCTTGTCAGTGGGTGCCACTTCATAGGTTTTGATGTCTGGCCATTCATGGCAAAAGTTTTAATCTGAGGAAATTAAATGAAAAAACTTTATTCAGGTCCGTCAGGGCATGGACTAGCTCGTAGCAGCCCACTCCCATGTCGGGACAGATAGGCCAAGTCTCTCTGTCACGTCGTGGGCCTGTCGGACTGCCTACAGCTGTGTTATCAAATCCAGAGACAGTGTAGCGGGGAATCCCACTTTAACGATGTAAAGCCTTAGTCAACTTCTAACATGGGGCATCGCCAAAGCATGTAATCTAAGCTGGCAAAGTCTGAGCAAGGTGCGCAAGTGTTTGATGCCTCAATTTTGAGATAAATCTTCTGTAAAAGTGCGGAACTATAATATGCCCTGACCTGCAAGAGTCTGGGGCCTGTTGTACTTAGCGGTGGTGAATACTTTTGCCCCCACAAATAAATGTTCTTAGTGAGGTCACTGTACGTGGCTGGGGCATCTTTGTTGCCCAGAACCTCATCGTCGTGCCAGTCAGTGGCTATGTGGTCAAGGACTTCTCGCGCAGCTCTGTGGGCCGACTCACTGAGGCTGCATGGAGTACCTTCGATCTGTCCCATGTGAGTGGGGAACCAGATGATTGTGTGTTGCTGAACGTTTTTATGAGAAATTTTTTAATTAAGCGAGTTTTCAAATTAACAAAACATACAAAAATGGGGATACAACGAACTTAGAATTAATCAGGGCTGGTCGTGTGCTGTGCTGGCTAGTTTGCGGCTCCAAGTGTTATGTTTTCCAGCAATACCTGGTCCCGATTTCGCGACAAACATGGGGTAACAGCAAACCTCGCTGCTGCTACCGAAAAAGCAAAACAAAAAGAATCAGTTGTGATCAACTGTACTGCGTGCCCGCAAAAAACAAAATACGTTCACTGCAATGCAGCAGTGAGATGCGGGTAGCATGTCACCTGCTCCTCACTGCATCAGCACGACATGATGTGACCGTTCGCCCAATCTTTCTGGTAAAATAAAGAATTTAATAATGCCAAATTTAATGGCAAATAATGGTGAATAATGACGAATTTGCGATGTTTTATGGCTGGAAACACGATCATAAAAGCCTTTGAACTTCGTTTTTGCAGTAAGTATTGCAGGCTAGAACTATGCCCGCAGTGCAAGCGTGCAAATTGCTGGAGTAACCGGTAATCACAGGTTCTCATACATACTGAATTTCACCAAACTGTTTTTTATTAGTTACTTTAATAGTTAATTCAGTTACATTATTAAACTGTCCTTCCCCAGTCTAACTTTATTAGTTAGACTGGTGCTGACCGCCGCTTCAAATTATCCGCTCAGACTTACATTGCAAAATAGGAAACAGTGCAAATATTTTGAATTATGTGGGATTTTGAAAAAACCAAGTTCAAATTAATGAGAGTATACTGTATCATAGGATCCACAAGGCTGATTCCAAAACGGTGCCCTTAGCAAATGCTCCGACTGCCCTTGTCAAGTCTCTGTATATTGTCGTTCTTTCATCGCCTAGCAGGGCCAAGGCTATTACGACCTGCCCGGCAGCCTCAGCTGTTGTTCAAACCAATGAGGAGTTCGTAACTTTCCCATTTTGGTCAAGACTGACTGCAACGTATGCTTTTTCCATTTGGGTGCCATGCTGCGTCGAAGAAACAGAAACTACGGGCATGTGCGTGGGCCTCTACCAGGAGGGCTCTAGCCCTAGCTCGTCGTCTGCCTACATTGTACTCAGAGTGCACATTACAATGAATGAGGGCTACGGTAATGCGCCCTCTCTATTTCAACGGATGCTGCAGTATGAGGCGCCAAATTCCGCTGGGGGAACATCAAGTTCTTCCTGTATGTTTCTCCTGGGAGTGGTGGTAGAAAGTCTGGTAAACTGCGCCCTCTCTCGAGACTCGGCGATTTCTTCCAGTATGCTGTGCATGCCGAAGTATCACCAGATAATCTTCAGGCATATATACACCAGTGTCTAGGAAATAGATTGTTTTCTTGAAGCGGTCGCTCACATGCCTTATTCAAAGAATATCACCTGCGCGGTTTGGTAGTTGCCATGTAGGATGACACCCTTGGTGACCTATGTTTCGATTGATAAACAGTAAACTCCTATCAAACGAAACTCTCTTAAACGAAATTGCTGCTTAAATGAAACAACTGCCACTAATATGATTGGTTTCGTACTTGAATATTGTAGCCCTGTTTATCTCTCAGTAAACGAAACTCCTCTTAAATGAAACCCATTTTCCTGGTCCCTTCAAGTTTTGTTTCAAAGCAGTCTACAGTACACAAAATATTCTGCCAGCTAGGATTAGTCTGTGAGTTACTAGCACAAAGGGGGCCTTTTCTACTGAATTCATTGTCACGAAATTAATTTTAGTGCTAGACCTGGAACAAGCTTTTCATCACCAGTAAAAATGTGACACAAGAAAGAATGCAGTTGAGAGTACCACCTCGTTTTGTCTCCCGGTGAGTGATTCTGTTTTTGCAATATTTTATTATGAATATACATCAACTAGCGAGCCCTTCGGTACATTTTAACGAACATTACCCTTCTTAAGAAAAACAAAAAAATACAATGGAGCTCACTCTGATGTACTCGGCGTCGTCTGGCTCAAACTGGATACAAGCCCTGTCCAACACAAACCGATACCATTGCTTGTCCAAGACATCCTGCGTGGGAGAGTAAAGAGAAAAAAAAAAACTGCACAAGTATCTATTATATCCAAGTTAGCACTGCAAAACTTTCACCCAAAAAGTTTGCTCATTATTGTGTGCCTGAAGAATGTTCACAGAAACACATACAAATCTATGAAATTAACCTGAAATTCAGAGATTTCTATGAACTTAAGGCATGCCACAAAATAGAGAAGCAATTTGACGTTATTCTCCGGGTCTTTATGCTTTTGCCCGGAGTCGGTCGTGATGTCAGCGTCCACATCTGGTCATGTCTGTAGCCGCCAGAACCCGTTTTTCTATAGCACATATAAGCCCGCTCCCCACACTTCCTCTCCAGAACAAGGCAAAGATCAGCACTCTGTGACAATGGGAGGCAATCTGACAAACGGAGCGCAGCGAAAGAAAGAGCAAAAATGATTGATTGATATGTGGGGTTTAACGTCCCAAAACCACCATATGATTATGAGAGACGCCGTAGTGGAGGGCTCCGGAAATTTCGACCACCTGGGGTTCTTTAACGTGCACCCAAATCTGAGCACATGGGCCTACAACATTAAGAGCAAAAATGAACAAGAGCTGCTGCACCATTAAAAAAAAATCTTTACAGCTAAGAGTTGATTGTAGACTTGTTGCACAACTACAATACAACTAAACTGCAGTCTCTGGGAGGCTGAGGGGCCCTCTAAATCGCATTAGCAGGCACCGAACAGACTTCACTGCCACTATCTCATCTCTCAACTATGCTGGAAACCATTACCATGCACACCAGCTTTCCATTTAAAACTACTCACACAGTTGGCCTTTGCTTTTCCACTGCAAGTGACAGTGGAATCCTTAGACCATAGGTTTCAAACTCACCTCAGCTAGCAGCCAAAGTCATGGAAATTTACTCCTGCAAGGGCCAGGACAGAGCAAAATGTGAAAGAGCGGGGTGGGGGGGGGGGGGGGGGTGTTAGTGCACATGTCAGATACAAATGTTGAAGATTGGACGAGTGGGTTCTTTGCACTTGAACTAATATAGCGCATCATGGTAAAGAAGAGATGGCCCAAGCAGACCGATACAAGAGGACAGAGCGCTAGTCCTCTTGTGTCGGTCTGCTCGGGCCATTTATTCTTTAACGTAATGTGCTATACCAGTTTAAGTATGTCAGCTAACCTTGCCATTTCAATTGCCTTTCTCATGTTATGTGGGTCACTTCTCTGAAGGGGATTTGGTGCCAAGATTCTCACATCATATCGATACTGCTCTCCAAAATGGCTGAAACCTGGATGCTGACTCCCGAGTTTTGTTTCACGGTCGTATCAACACATGGTGACTGCGGGGGATTCCTCCTGTAAAAAATGCTTAAGACTAGCCATGTCCCTGTGCAACGAACATTTATCTGCAAAATTTGACGAGTGCCTCCATACAGGACTAAAAGAGTCATGATGTAGGAACAGCCCGTGCCATACTCTCGTCGTGCCATCTCCTCGTCGATGGGCTGCATGCAACTCATGAACCATGTGTTTGAGATCCCTGTCTTAGATGATATGTTGAGAGGTTGCGAAAGTGTTACAGTACATTTTCGCAACCTTTGCAAGAGCTTTTAAATGAACTCGAACAGTCACCTGTAAATAGCCCGGCTCAAACATCTTGGGCATGTAGAAGGACTTGTCCTTGTTAGTAAAGTAGGTCTGCAGCATGCGTTCTCTCTCCTCCCAGTTGGCGGTGCGCAATACCCCCTCGGGTTCTCGTACGACAATCAGCCGCTCCTGAAAATATACACGAACGCATGCCACACATGCTCTCTCTCTTTGTTGGGCTATGTTCGGGGATGATGGCAAAAGGATGAACATCGCAACTGGCATACTAATGTGCTGCAGTTCAGTCCTATAGACAAAACCCTGAATTTAGCTGTCTCACGGAACAAAAGGTTCGTTCTGAGGCTTCTCTGCCAAAGATGTTGAAAGTAAGACAGTAACATACACAGAATGAGGCAGTTATACTTAATACAGATGAAGATGTGGTGAATCATATGCCAAATGGGCCGCAGATACTCTGCAGTTTAAAAACATGCACTTGCAAGGAATAAAAATAAAATGAATGCATTCAGACTAATACAGTGTCCCTTTGTTCAAATCAACAGTGAGGGATAAGGGCCAAACTTTACGAAATGAAACTAAACTTCCTAAACGGTGCAGCCTTCTGCCGTAAGGGAAGCCTCTATACTGTTCAGCCACTTCAGGAATACTTTAACTGCAAATGGAAGTATAAATTGTTTTACTGCACCAGTAACGTAAACAAAATTGTTTTGGGACGGGAGGTAGCAGGGGAAGGGTTAAGCTATACTTTACATATGTAAAATTGGAAATTATCAGCACAGGGGGGAGGGGGTTTCAACCACCACCCCTGGCTACACCAGTGTAGTGCACTGTGGAGCTCTGTAAAGAAATGACGGCACCACGAAAAAGAAGTCCTCATCTGCACGTGAAAACTCTGCATGCTCTTTGAGATTAAGCACTTTTGACTCCTGCTGTAATTATAGTGGCCCTGTTTTTATTTTCATCATACTTGCACTCATTTTGCTACTTCTAACCCTTTCAACATGCTTGTTTAAACTTGGTGTTTAAGGAACAGTGATATAAGAACATACAAAATGGATACCTGTCTCGATGGCACTCCTTAGATTGCACTGCACGCCGATAATTTCAAAATGCGGGTTTACTGAACAGCTTTAAATTGTGCCTGCCTGGATGCCAAGGTGTTTATTATCAGTAAGAGTGTGAAAGTATTCGACATTTCGAATATTTTCATAGTAGTGTTTGCTATTCAATTCAATTCACACTAGAATTTTTCTATTTGATTCAATTCACACTATAGGTTTGCTATTTCAACTTCCTTAATATCCTCAAAGCCTGACTGAGAGTGGCCCCTCCAGAATTTCAGTATGCCTCACCCCATCACGCTCTCTTACTGCGGCAAAGCTGGCCTTCAGGCTCTACTGCGATTGCAAATGTATTGACGCTAGGAAACGCTTGTTCCAACAAGGAGACTATAGATGTGGCAGACATGGGAGTTTAATGCTGTTTTAGGCTTTAAATGGAGGCAGAAAGTTTGAAAAATCGGCGCTGAAGAATTTAGCATCCAGAATTTCAGATGTTCTTATATACTGACGTCTACAATGCAGATTTGAAACTCCAAGGGAGCACACCCTCATCCACTACATCAGTTGGGCTTCCACAAAAATAGACAAAGAGGAGATGCTGAGGAAATATCATATTTACTTTTCACAAGTAATGTGCTGCTGGCAGCGCTTTGGTTGTATAGCCTTTTTATTGATAAGACAATTATGAAACACCACCCTGCCAGCACTTCATCAACCTTCCTAAAAGAAACACATTCATGTTGCCATCTTATAGGAAAGTGCTTAAAATCTTCTCCAACTTTTCTTTTGGCAATTTTGTTTTGCAGAATTCAAAAACTATCCTAGAAATATTGAAAAAAGTGTTCTATTTGAATTTGCTTCACACACAAAACATTGTTTTTCACACAGCTATAGTTATTATTATTATTATCAAGGTTTCATTACACAAAAGCTACAATGGCATAAAAATCCAAGGCAAAGTAAAGTGTAAACGCACATGAGTGATCCATGACTACGGCTAAGTGTAATGTGGCGGTAAAGGGCCTAAAATGCAGCGCACAAAATGTGCCTAAAATAAATTTAAGTAATAAGATTATGATAATGACATGCAACATGCGCCAATGGGTGCCTCAGACACTGACGAAAGCCGTTTCTTTAAACATACTCGATTTTTGTAGCCATAAGAAATGTCGGTGAAGATGTATGAGCTGCTGGTGAAGCCCTGAATTTCCGGATCCTTGGAGAGCACTTTCTCACACGGTTTGCGCTCTCGAAGCACTGGAGGCATCTGCAGCTTTTGCCGGGCACGATGGTGGGACTCTTGTAGTTCCTGCAAGAGGTATACGGGGAAGAGAGAACAATGTACAGTGACCACAAGTGCAAGGCGCAATGCTTTGACGATACATTACTCTTACGAACACTTAATCTTAACGAGCAACACCTTACACATATGAGCAAGTACGTGCATTCGTGAAGTCACATGTCACCGCAGTCGTTCCGTGCTTCCAAACGGTTGCTAAGGAAGTGTGAAACTGAGTGAAAGCCCTGATCATGCATTTGGGTATAAGTGATCACTGGTACTATGATGACTTTAGGTATAATGAGACAATACAGTCATAATAATGTCGAACATAAAGCACAACGGAAAACAGGAGTGATGAACTGCATAAATCACAGTAAATTTCAATCAACTATATCTGAGCGATGTAGGGTCAAATGGGTGGAAAACAAAAAAGTACGAGTATTAATACGTTGAGTCAATAACACGACATCACAAAACACGTCATAGAAGGAGTTGCCAGATGTCTGTTGACCATTCTGGGGTTTCTTTAGCGTGCACACAAATTTAGGAACACGAACTTTTTCGTCATTTTCTCGCCCTTCATCAGGCTGCTCAAGATCCAACGTGCGACCTCTAGCTCAAAAGCGCTGCTATAGACAGTTATAAAATATGCATAACATCACTGACGTTGTTGATTCCAAGCTTGATTCAATTCAGAGTGCAGACACATAACGGCTCGCAAGCGTACAGAAAGCGGAGGTACAGAAAGTAGCATCTTTTTGCAACCGTGCCGTCGAATCGGTACGTTTCTCACAATACGACAACGCCAATTCAGAGCGGTTCCATGTCTGTCTGCCATAATTAACAAAACGCATGACAGTGCAAAGCAGCACGTCTACATACCTGTTCAAGTTGTTCATCAGTGAGGAACTTGTAGCGCGGCGTGTTTAACGGCACAGGAACGGGTGCGAATATTTTATCGACGTCAAAGCCCGTGAGCTTTTGGAGGAAGTTCTGCACTTTAGGACTGATGAACAAGGTCTCAACGTCTATTTTGTCAGTACTCTTGTAAGGATCCGCGCAGCCTGCAAAACGTAACAGAGAAGACATGCGAAAGGTTTCATTCACGATCCGAGTTTCAGGATCTCGAACGCGAAAGTTTTCTTTTAGTGCCACGTAGCGCACTTTACGTTATACACAATTTTACACTAACTTGAGTTTGCGCATGATCTTCTAGCATGATGAGTCCAGGACTTTGATTTAGTAGCCGGCTGTCGTAATAAATGTTTCCACCGCGGAACGAAGGAGCATGTTTTCGACGCTACGGTCGACGCCATATTTGATTTGTATTTTGGATGTGACTTGGTTTGGATAGCAAAAGCCCTGCAGACTACACGAAGGTCAAATATACCGAAACCGACACCGCGACCTGGGCGAAACTGGCTTTCGGCCGTTTATGTGATGCTCGTGATGTCTTTTAATGAGACATTCATTCTTTTGTTCGATTATTCGCAAAATGAAATTAAAGCACATGCTCGCTTATTCGTATTAGAGAAGACAACGCTACTGATCACTGGAAATTGGTTATTGATTCTCTATCTATCTCCTTCGGCAACTTCGACAGCTTCCGTTGGCGAACCTTCTACAAATAGCAAACGAGACGCCTGTGCGTAAACTACGAGTGCCGTAGCGCTTCCGCAGAGATAACAAAACAGGCAATAAAGTATTGTACTCTACTAAGGTACCATGGTCCTCGATCGCACGACGAAATTTGTGCTGACCCGTTAAATCTTCCATCAGCTTTCTATTTGGAGGCCCATTCACGTCGTTTGGCCGATTTCAGCAAGGACATGGATGGATATGGGTCTACGATAAATAAAGAACATATTAGGATGGCAATGTGAGGAAAATTGGCAATGATGCATCTTCAACGGCCTTTTTCGCCATTGAGAAGCGAAACAACACAGGGTGCACTTAATATATAGCATTCGTCCGTTCATTCATTTATTTCTTCATTCATTCATTCTGGTGGAGCCCTTGATTGTGCTTGCTTAAGTTTTTCCATGCCTGCGTGCTCTGGCCTTCGTTCTTGTAACTTGTATGCCGATCTTGCAAGCCTCTCTCAGTGGACAGTAGAACACTCTGATCTAATGGCGACTGTCAGCAAGCTTGTTAACTTGAGAATCGCGAAACTTGGTGATTAGTCAATGTAATACTCAAGCACCGAAAGCTGTCCCCGCACGCTACAGAACTATAATAAGAAGGAAAAGCTAGGTACGCGCGTAGCTAGCCTCCTTCATATTGTTGCCACGTTTTCTGCACCTTCCTCCCATTTAGCTTCTCTCACCGTAACGTCAAGGTTATTTTCTTCTTGTTGGTAAAGTACAAGGGACACGTGTTTAGTCACAGCACATTTACGGCACGTGTCGCGACACTCCTCGTGGAGAGACCACATGAGTCATTCACAAGGACTGGTTGCCTCATGGTTCTTGCAAGAAACCATTGCCCAGCGATTGATACGCCGTATTTTCTCGCACGTTAGGTGTACGAGCTGTCCTGCTCCCCCCTCCCCCCCCCCCCCTTTTTTTCTGCACATAATTTCTTGGCAGCAAAAGAAAGCAAGTAAAGAAACGTATATGAAGGACAGCGTTCTGTTGCGTGAACTTTGGGCAGTCGTCCTTCAACTTTACGTTATTGTGGTTCTATGGGACCATATTCCAGTGGAGAAGGGAGCCAATCTTTCAATATGCATCAGTACGTGTACTCTTGTTAAAACGAAAAATTTTCGTCCGAAACTAGGGCCGTGAGTGTGGCCTACATTTGAGAGCGCGAGGTCTTAAGGGGCGAAAGATGAGGTCGGTGGAAATTTGATATTCCTCCTTTGGAATAGAAATCTTGAATACTAGTTGCGGTGGATCTAAGTTATGTGTTGGTGAGTATGTGCGCTCTAAATAAATAATGAATGAGACATATCAGGCGTGGCTATTCATTTCTGTGCGTAGCACAGGCAATATTTCCCAGAAATAAATAATCAATGTTGTAGTGCGAGTATTTTATCTCATAATACAAGCAGTAGCCGTTCAGTTGCATTTTATGTAGCCGCACTGATTATTTTCTTTCAGGGAATAATCTGGTGTAAGTACACAGTGCTCCAGTGAACAGCGATTGTTCTTTATATGAGCTAAAACACTCGCAACAATACTAACGTTTTCACGCAAATGGGAACATGCATGAACACCGTACATATTGTCCCGGAAACGATTCTAAAAAAAAAGAAAGTAAAACATATACGTTTAAACAAGTAAACCTTGATTGTTTACAGTAGTTTCGTATGACACGTGCTAGCGTCTCTGTGTATTGTGCAAGGGAAACACACACACGCACGCGCACACACACACACACACGCGCGCGCGCGCGCGCGCGCGCACGCACGCACGCGCACACACAGAGAGAGAGAGGGTGAATGCGCACTCTTACCCGCTGGTAATCGGCACGTGCGTCGCGAAAATTGCGATATTCCTGATTGTACGAAGCGATGCGCAAGAGAGTTCTCGAATGGCCCGGAGTAGGTATGTTTGCCCGATGAACTACGGACTTCCCGCCAACATCCCACATTCCCCGCTATTTTTTTTTTCGGTGGATATGCATAAAACTTAAACGAAATAGTATATCCGGGTGGCGTGGTCATTCATTGACATCCACTGTAAGCAATTAAAGTAAAACTCGTGGAAAGCGTGCAATCCTCGAATTGATTCTCCGAAATTATCGCCGACGTGAAAGAAAAGTGTGGGCATCTTGGTTTTATTGCCGCCTTTTTTATTGTTTTTCTCAGAACGTTGGGCAAGGGACCCTATTCGTTGAATAGAAATGACTTTTTTTTTCCCTCTTCACGGATATGACGCCAAGAGCGAAATGCAACCGGAGCTCTACTGGGTATCTTGCTTCGTTGGAAATTTTGGCAACCGACTGCGAATAGCTGGCGTGCGATACAGTAGTAAATACGACCTGGTCGTCTTACAATACCACAAAAAAAAAAAAAAAAACGGCATTGTCAGCCAACTTATTGCAATAATAGACTAGTACGAAAATCGAAATGAATCGTTGTTCTCACTGCGACTAGTGTGGGTGAGCGACTATATTACGTACGATGAATATAATCATACCAGCACACATTGCACATATAATATCGATAAAATAACGGTGGCTAAATCGATGCTTTGTTAGAAATTATTTAGACTTCACGTCGTGCTGCCGCTTTTGAGGAAACTCCACGTCGCATAAAAAAGTATGGAGCTGATCACAACACGACGTGTTGTTACTTGAGGTCATTGTTCTACCATGTCAAGTACCAGGACAGAAAGATACTCAGAAATAATTAATCAATTATTGAACTGTGGAATCGTTTGGCAGCACTTTGATAGAAAATAGGGAGGCTGCAGGTATACTCTGGGGGATGTACTGCAAGTTCACGGACTGCAAGTTGTTCAATCACAGGGTCTTACTATGTCTTTGAGTGCCTTCGGCTCATCTCAGTAATAATCCCATGCACTCAAATGATGTGGGGATTCGACCGTGGTTTATCAAAAAACCTAGACTACCCTGATGAGGTCACTCTAAAATTATTCAACTTTTTTTTTCGAAATGTATGCGTTGTTATGTCCTCGCTTTGTTAACACAAAAAAAATTTGTGCAGGAGTCACGACATGCTTGCACGACTTACAAGATTAAACTTCGAAGAGCATCACCAGCACTATAGGAGACTATGTTTATGGAGCGTTCTGAATGAATCTTAATTATATGTTTGCTTTTCTGCCTAACTTGACCTGGGCACAAGTCACCAAGAATTTCGCATCGCACCGGCATCGAAATTTGAGTGCCATGCAAGGTCGACGGACATTTGACAGCGAAATGCCTCCCCACCCAGACAGTGACATGAAGCCATGAAGGTGAACTGATCTGTTAAAAAAAAGCTTCAGCTGCTGGCATGAGTCAATATTTTATGTACAGAATTGAGAACAATCAACATCTTCTTATGATTTCAAGCCTCGAAGTTCACGAGTTCATCATTTTAAAGTTGTGTCGTTAGAAGCCGCACCAGCTTTGGGAAACCAAGCGAATGCTGGATGCCCTTTACAGACTGCCTGTTTACAAGCAAATTCAAAACTTTGGTGCTTTTGAGCACTCAACTATTTATGGCCACCATAATTCGATCAACCGGCGCTCGCATCGCTGAATCTCATTTTGTGACAGGGATCCAGTAGCCGATTGGTTAACTCAGTTAATATATGTGCCTTTAAAACTAAAGGAATGAATGGCTCTGAAATAGTGCTCAAGATTCCAAAAGCGTGAAGAAGAGAAACGCAGCAGTTGCGATAAGTGAAGGAAAAAAATGAAGTTAACAATGATATTTTTTCCTTCTTTGGGCAGTACTATACAAGTGTGGCCCGGCTAACTCTAGCCAGAGCTTAAAAATATTCTCCGACACTTCGTGTCGAAGCGATCAAGCGTGTATTGCTGACTACTACAACAAGTAAGTTACTCCATGTTTTGACTACTGAATTGCTCAACTGCACAAGATCAATAGATTATATTCTAAATTGAAACAAAGCTGGCCAAAAAAAATGCCAGTTAGTGAATTGTGAATGAATTTGCAAAACATCCTATTACATAGTTTCTAACATTGTCTCTATTAAGTATTAATTTTGTGCTCTTTGCAGGTACCCATAAAAAAAGCGGCCTGACGTGACCACTTGCTCGCCGCAGTTGCAGTGCTCCCTATATCGTTCCGCGTACAAACAATGCACTTTCCTAGTGGCAGTTCATGACAGTGACAAACAGACTCAGTGGTCATCGCTGCAGTGCTGCAGGAAGCAGCAGGTTCTTCAACGCACATCAACACCATCGTCGCAGTCCTGTCGCCTTTCGCGCCGCAGCCAAATGCCGTACACTTCTGTGGGCGAATGCTGTGCAGCAGTTTGCAGGTCGAACGTTACGGAACATTGCAATTACAACGTGCATGACACGTAGAATTTTAGGGCGGAAGCTCCTTATAGCGGCACCCGTTCGTCCTCCGTAGTATGTAACAAGTATAACATTTTGACCTCCAAGGTGGTGCCAGTGAGAGACTTCTTCTGTGCGTTGTTGAACAATAAAAAATAGTGCTAAATGCACATGTCAATGGCCGTTAATGGGGAATGAGAGACAGGAGCATTCGGCTTTTAGTTAACGCCCAGGCTGCGATCAACATTAGCAGCCATTGGCATGTACATTGAGCACTATCTGACAAGAAAGGGTTGCTACGTTATACTCGCTGGGTGTAACCTCCTTAGCTTTATAAAGGTTTAGCGAGCGTTGAGCCGCAGTGCCATGAATACAATGAACTTGTATATACTATGAATGAACTCGAGGTGGTTAAAAATGGGAAGTAGATACGAAGCGCAAGCCGTAAGAAAGTAAAAGCCAAATTTTCCGCCTCTCATTTCCCATTAGCAGCCATTGGCATGTACATTGAGCACTATCTGACTGAAAAAGTTTGCTACGTCATACTCGCTGGGCGTAACCTCCTTGGTTTTTGAAAGGTTTAGCGAGCGTTCGGCCGCAGTGCCATGAATACAGTGAACTAGTATATACCATGAACTCGAGGTGGTTAAAGGGGGGAAGTGGACTCGAAGCGCAAGCCGTATAAGAAAGTGTGCGTGTGCCACCTCTCGTTTAGTCCTTGGAATGTCCGCTGGATGGCGGTGCTTCTATATGGGGAATATATGATGAAAAGATGCGAGATGGTGGTACTTGGAGTGTTGAATAGATGGACGAACGGACACATAGACAGATGCATGGGTGGACGCATGAACGGACGCAGGGGCGGCTGCATGGACGAACGCAGGTACGGACGCACGAACAGACGCACGAACAGACGCACGCACGGACGGGCTGATGGACGCATGGACGGTCACACTGACGGACGCATGGACGGAGGGAAGCAAGAACGAATGGACGGATGAATTCTTCGCCCCACTCTCCATCATTCACTCCGTGGATATGTTGCCATTTTTTTAACATTTTGCTGGCATCTGAACAAAGCAGTAAAACATCACTATGCTCAACAGACATTTAAATAGAAACTGCCTAATGAGAAGTTTTGAAAACCTATCTACAGCTTGCTAACTTAATCTTGTTGCCCATTTGGCGAGCTTTGTCGCTTCGGAAGCTAAGTAATTAACCTAATCTAATTAAGCACTTAAGCATAGCACGATACATAGTATTACTCCACGTAGTAGTCAGCTACGTGAATTTCGTTGCGTCTTCACATTTTCAAGCTTTGGCGAGAGTCAGTTGGGCAATCCGGTATAATCACAGCGCTTTGCTGCAATAGCCCAAGAGAGTCACGTCTAACACAGCACCGCCGTGGTTAACTCTTTCCTTCTTTTCAGAATGGTTAGCATGCGAGTCACGTTAGTTAATAGTTTCGGGCCGTGTGCAAAGCAGCACACGCACGGGATGACCCCGAGATTGTAAGAACTGCACGCTTGTTTTGGCCGCCGTTTCTCGGAATCACAATTTACGGTATACACGGACTCTCTCTCTCTCTCTCTTTCTGTGCAACACGCTGGGCACGTGCCGCAAACGTGCACGTGACGCCAAGCTATGTACACTTGGGCCGAGGTTGTGTGTGGCAACGTATCGATCGGGTAAAAAAAAAAAGAAAAAACCACGTGCAAGCGCAGAATAATGTCGTGCCTCAGCGGGTTGCAATATCTCGGCGACGTCCATTAGTTCGGCGTTGCGACGCGCTTCGGGCATTTCCGCCGTCGTATCAGAAGCCTACGCTGGCGAGTTCCGAACGAATAGGTGCGGGAAAATTATTTTTAGAGGGGTTGGAATAACCTGCGTGACGTGTTGCGCAAGCACAAAAACACTTCTCGGCAAGTTAATTGCCCGTCGCGCTGTCACGACGTTCGTGATTCATTCCGAGAAATGCTCGCCACTGGCAACTGCAGAGCAATAGCGGAATCGGCTAAGAGCGACGACAACGCGTGGAAGACGAGGTATAGACACGTGTTGTCCACTGAATGTCATAATTGATTAACGTCAACATATTCGTCATAATTTCATACTGTTTGTTTTTTACGGTATCCTGCATGCACCGCTTGAATTGTTCTTTAGCTCTGTTGCGTACTGCTTTTTCAGAGACAGCTTGTAATTGAAGGCCGAGAGGCGAAATAAACGGGATAACAGGCATCACCAGGTCATCTGAATTCCTGTTTTAGAATTCAACAATATTTCCGGTGATGTTTGAAACCTCTTTTCAATATCCCAGTGCCACCCTTGAGACCTATTGCATTACCAAAAATAGAACGAAGTGTATCAGTCAGTCATACGACATAGTCCGTTAGTCCGTCTCGAAAACAAGCACAAACGGTAGATGCCTCTTGTGTTCTATATATTTGCTAGTTGATCAGACTTCCTTGCACATCTGTGCGCACATTCACGTTGATGTATGAAATAAAGCATCAATTGTGAGTTAGCGCTGTTTCGCATGCTTCTATGTCGTCCGAAATGTATCTTGCGCTGTACAAGTCAATTTAAAGATAAATCAAGACCAACTAACCCACCTCGTGAGCATCATAAGGTGTTAATGCTTATATATAGTTGTTTTCATGTGGAATGTTTTTCGGGAAATGATGTGTGTAAAAAAATTGACAAAGGGGTCATCATTATATATGTATTGAATCCGTTAACTACCTGTAGTAGGGAAGATTGTATACAGCAGTCCTGCTGAAGCTGTATTGAGAATAATTAACTACATCCACTATGAACAATAAAGATGTCAATGTCATAACTATGGCTTCCATTGGGTACAATTGAAAAACAGCCGAAACTCAAGTTAAATGTAGCGAAAGCAGCCAAGTCGTTCAATTTTATCACCAAACTGAAACCAAATAAAAAAAAACATTATGTATTGTATGGGTGGACTCTTTCTCTACTTTTGGCCTTCTGAAGTGCTTACGCCGCCGCTGCCTCGCTACCCCTAGCGGGCTAAGCCTTGCTCCGGTGAGCCAAGGTGGGTAGGCTTGGGCCTATCCCGCAAGTTTACCCCGTTCATCATGGAAATCGTCGAAGGCGAAGCAATATCGCCTGAAGAAGCGAATGGCCCAGGCTGGATTACGGCGTACAACCGTAAGCCAAGCAAGAGCAAAGCTAACCAATCCCAAGACGCAAGACCAACAAGTACGCGAGGGAGACGTAGGGACGGCGGCCGCACCGCCGAACCGAGAAGCGCGTACCAACGCCTCGTCGCTACCTCAAGACTCCCTCAACTTCCGAGGGACACATATCGCATAATCGTAAGGCCCCGAGATGGCCTCAACGTGGCTAAAATCACGCCGGTGCAGTTTGAGCAAGCCCTGGCGATGGCCGCCGCCCTGGCTCCTCAAGACCTCATGGAAGACTCTATATGCCCAAATGTCACCCAGAACATTTTTGTAGTGTGTACCCCAATCGAACGAAACGCACGAGCTTATACCACGGTACAGCAACTACGTCTGCGAGACACTCTGTACCGAGTTGCTGTATATCCGGCTCCACCCGATAACACGTGCAAAGGCGTCATCCGAGGCATTGACATTGACCTCACCGATACCCAGCTCCGAGAACTGATCGTCACAAAGCGCAACCCGAGTGCCCTGGAGGTGAAACGCATCAAGAACACCACAGCCGTCACCATCCTGTTCCAAGGAATGCAAGTTCCCAATTATGTATACTGCGGGGCGAGCATAGTTCGATGCACGCTTTTCCGCAGACACACGGAAGTTTGTTACAACTGCGGCAGCCTCGGCCATCGTGCAGACGTTTGCCCTAATCCTAACACAACGTGGTGCCGAAAGTGCGGACTCAAAACCCCACCCGAAAACCACCAATGTAAGCCCCACTGCACCCTCTGCGGTGGACCACACCCCACTGCCGATAAGGACTGCAAACGTAAATTTCAAGTTCCGTACATCGTACGCCAACGACGACGCCGACGCCGTCGACGCGGTCGTAGCCGCTCCCGAGGATCGAGTGGAGCCAGCTCCCGCGATTCCAGCGCCACCTAGAGCACCTATGCGACATCCAGGCGAAGCCGCTCCCTCACACCGACAGCGAGACGTCGCAGTGCCCAGCGCAGCCACTCCCGCTCCAGGAGACACTCCCCATCTCGCCAGGCTGAGCTGACATGGGCGGACCGAGTCCAAGGGAAGAAACCACCGCTACGGAGCACGCCGCCAGTCACAAAGGTAACGCGGCCCTCATTGCCAGAGCATGAAAGCGAGGTAGTTACAACTCTACGAGCAGAACTAGCAGGTCTTCGGGCAACCATACAACAGCTCACCACACAACTAAATGAGGCGAGGCACCAAATACAAACTCTCACAGCTCCTAAAGATCCCCCCTCATCCACTGTAGATGTTAGCAAACCTAAACGCAGAGCCCCACCACTCCGCGAAGCGGACACGAATGACAGCGACTCACCAGAAGACACTCTAAACGAAATCTTACGTCTCACGCGAGAAAACCACGATAACATCGACACGCTGTCACGCCGGGTGGAAGCACTAGAGCAAAAAGCCACCATAAAAGCTAAAACCAAAGCCAGAACAGTAGTTTCTGTGGATCCTACGGCAATTCTGCCTGGGCCACCAAATTCAATGTAATCATCATGGCTTCCACAACCCAAAACACGTTAGAAATTTGGCAGTGGAATTGCGCTAGCTTCGCGACCCGTAAAACCCCACTGCTGCAGTACATTAAAGCGCAACCCAAGAAGCCACACGTAATATTACTGCAGGAGACCCTTTGTGATACTCTCACATTATCGGGTTACCACCCCATCTCACAACGAGGGGATACCAAGAGAGGTATAGCCACGCTGATTAGCAAGAAATTTGCTCACATAGTACATGAGGTATTACCCACCCGCAGCCGCCTGGAAGCGATACTCGTCGAACTCGTACCAAACCGTTTTTTAAAACAAAGCGTTTTTATCCTTAACGTTTACAGCTCCCCGTCAGACTACAGACAGTCCTTCCATGCGCTCTTAACTAAAGCCACAACGCTCGCGCGAAACTCTCCGCTTGTTATAGCAGGCGACTTCAATGCCCCCCACCCGTCATGGGGTTACCCCCAGGCAACGGCTAAAGGCACTAACCTCACGCGAGCAATTGACGACTTGTCCCTCACACTCATCACAGATCACCGATTCCCTACGAGACTTGGAACATCGGTACAACGCGACACTACGCCGGACTTGGTATTTACCCGTAACGTCACAGGCCACACCTGGACCAATACGCAGGAAAACCTGGGCAGCGATCACTTCATCATAAGAACCGAACTACCCAACGCATCAGCCCCACCCCGTACATTCACGCTAACGGACTGGGATGCCTTCCGCACCCTCCGCAAAAACAACACAAAGGAATACAACACATTCATCGAACTACTCACCTCACTTCAGGAAGACATAGCCAAAACAACGAAAACAATACAAACAGAACTCGAGGTCCCGAGAATGGACCCACATCTGGCACATTTGCTCGAGGCAAAAGCGTCAATACTCGCGCGCTGGAAAACACAACGACTAAACAGACGCTTACGAAAACGTCTATCAATACTGAACCAAGACATTGCCAAATATTGCACGGAGCTCACACGACTCCAATGGCATGAACTCTGCTCGGCGGTCGACGGCCGCATGCGAACTGGGGGTAAATGGAACCTCCTAAAATACATGCTGGACGACTGCGAAACAAAAAACAACCAGAGTCATGCCATAGACCGGCTCCTACACTCGCACAAAAAGATGGGAGGAACAAACTCATCCTTTCTTGAAGAAATCTCCAAACGTCACCTCCCCTTAAACACAGCACAACCCACCGACTACCCAGAAATAGAATGCGAAACGATACCCGAACTCGACGAACCCTTCACGGAGTCAGAAATTCGGGAGGCATTACACAACCTCAACAGCAGATCAGCCCCCGGTCCTGACAAGGTAACCAACCGCCTGTTGCGAAATTTAGACGACCAAGCCATCACACTACTCACAAAAGACATTAATTACATGTGGGAAACTGGCCAGGTACCTGAACAATGGCGCACGGCCACGGTAATCCTTCTCTCAAAGCCAGGTAAACCACTCAACTTCGACAATCTACGCCCGATTTCCCTAACCTCATGCATAGGAAAAGCAGCTGAACATGTCATCCTAAATCGTGTATCGCGCTACATAGAGGATCACGAACTCTTTCCGTTCAACATGGTCGGGTTCCGTCCGCACCTTTCAACACAAGACGTCATGCTATTACTAAAGAAACAGATCTTCGACTCAAAAACGAGAGATGTTCGTGGCATTCTCGCCCTAGACCTCACTAAAGCATTCGACAGCGTCTCACACCGCTTTATACTGGAATCCATTGCCAGCCTTGGTCTCGGTAAAAGATTCCAGGCGTACATTCGTTCTTTTCTGCAAAATCGAAAAGCTCAGCTGCATTTATCGCAACTTACATCCGACACTTACACATTAGGTTCCAACGGGACACCACAAGGGGCAGTCATTTCTCCACTCCTTTTTAACATAGTAATGAAGGGACTATCTGACAAACTCCGCGAGATCCCAAACATAAACCATGCTATATACGCAGATGACATCACCATCTGGTGCCCGGGAGGCTCATTGGCGGAGTTGGAGCAAGCCCTTCAAACTGCTCTCAATACCACAGAAGCCTACTTAAAAAACACTGGACTTCGTTTGTCGCCCACAAAATCAGAGTTGCTACTGTACCGGCAATCTCGCCAAGGCGTTCGTAACTTAACACCCTTAGGTGATCTACCCATAGCGCTACACGCCAAAGATGGGCAGCGAATACCCCGCGTGGACTCCATACGCATTCTCGGCCTCCTCGTCGAGGCCACTGGCTGTCATGCAAGAACAATTAAACATATCACAGCTAAAACCGAGAACATGCTCCGACTCATTCAGCGAGTCTCGGGTCGTAGACGAGGCCTTGGAGAGGCCAACCTTCTGCGCATATACCACGCGTTCCTAATGAGTCACATCAATTACGTCGCCTCTGCCCACAACTGGACGAAGGTAGAAAAGACGAAACTAAACACACTCATGCGCAAAAGCATTAAACAAGTCCTTGGTTTGCCTCAAAACACGAGCACTTCCCGTCTCGACCAACTAGGCATGCACAACGGCATCGATGAAGTGATCGAGGCCCAGACCACGGCCCAAGTGATCCGCCTCTCCTCCTCCAAGGCAGGCCGCCGACTTCTAAGCGAGGCCGGCATGTCCCCACACCCCTGCCTTGAACGCGCAGTAACCCTCCCCAGAGTTGTCCGAGCTACTTACATGGTAACCCCATTTCCGCGAAATGTCCACCCACAACACAACAAAGGCAGACGGCTGGCCCGCGCTCGCGCGATCCTAAACCGTACCGCCGCGAATCGCAACTCTACCGCATTCGTCGACGCAGCGCAATACGGTAACTCCTCCTCTTTCGCACTCGCGGTAGTAGATGGCGACGGAGCCCTACGCTCAGCCGCCTCGGTTAGGCTATCAACAAGCGCCATAGCCGAACAAGTTGCTATAGCTTTAGCGATGACCGACCCCTCACTCACTAATGTCTTCACAGACTCTCGCGCCGCCATTCGGGCTTACGAAACCGGCAACATCGCTCCAGAAGCAGCCCGCATTTTACAAACACGGAAATATACGGGCTCGCACTACCTCTCTTGGTTCCCTGCTGTCACAGAACGAGCGCTAAAAAGAAAGCGCGCCGCCAAATCCTTGCGACAACGGGCGGTAGAAACGCCGCGAGGTAAAAAGAAAAAAAAAAGAAAGCAAACATCCAAGGCTCCCGGGCGCGCGCTCTCCCCGCAGAAGCACGGCTTCGCAGACGAACCTCCTCACCCCACAGCGGCGGCCGGGCAAGCGCTAGAAATTTCCAGAACGAAGGAGGCGTGGCTACACCGAGCTGAGTCACCCGACGCGGAGGGCTGACAAACCGTCTCGCCTCTCTCCAGCCTTCGCTGCGTATCGCGCCGACGAAAGGACGAGAAAATTCTGGAAAGTGGCGCGGAAGGTATTTAATCGAGCGGCCGAGACGAGAAAACAGGAGGTGACGGAAGTTAACGCCAGAGCGCGTAGGAATTCCGCCGTGGAGTCGGCGAAGGTTCTGCCCGTAGTGACAGAACAGGAGGAGACGGAAGTAAGCGCCAGAGTGCGTAGAGAGTCCGCCGTGTAGTCGACGAAGTTTGTGGTCCGTAGGGACGGCTCGAGCTACAGGCAAGAGTGTGTGTTTACCGCTATCGAGCGAAGACCCGTGGCAACCGCTGCGAGTGTGAAGCCGACGTGTTCCGGCGAAGAAGTTGAAGTTGGAAGAGTGGCCAATTGAAGACGGGAGGTTTCCTGGAAGAGAACTTCGAGAGCTGCGGAACGACAACAACGCTGGACTTTGAGTGAGTGATTCTCGGAAGAGTATCATTCAGACTTTTGTTCCAAGGACTTTGGACTGAATAGGTTTTATATCTCTTTGGTCTTTAAGGGTCCTGGTTGTTCAATGCATGCGACTGCATTGTAGAGCGTATCGTTCGTTGTCTATGTCCGTTGTTTTGAGTGTGGCTGATTGTACTATGTAGTACGTTGTGTCATTGGTGACGTATTGTATGTAACTATTGTGGAGTGTGCATACGTGTGTATTGTTTTTGATCTGCCGTTAATGAGAATATAATTTTGTTGTTTATCAACTCTCGGCTCTGACTTGTTCTTTGGACCACAGCCGGCGTCCGCTGGCGCGCCAAAAAGGACCACTTCTAAATTGTCCACGCTTTCGTGGTGCGGTTCGGGGGGCCGATACTTCGGCTCTTGGAATTAGCCCGGCGATTGCCTCCCTAATAACGGGACAGGTGTGACAATTAATCTGGAAAAAGAAAGCGCGCCGCCAAATCCTTGCGACAACGGGCGGTAGAAACGCCGCGAGGTAAAAAGAAAAAAAAAAGAGAAAGCAAACATCCAAGGCTCCCGGGCGCGCGCTCTCCCCGCAGAAGCACGGCTTCGCAGACGAACCTCCTCACCCCACAGCGGCGGCCGGGCAAGCGCTAGAAATTTCCAGAACGAAGGAGGCGTGGCTACGCCGAGCTGAGTCACCCGACGCGGAGGGCTGACAAACCGTCTCGCCTCTCTCCAGCCTTCGCTGCGTATCGCGCCGACGAAAGGACGAGAAAATTCTGGAAAGTGGCGCGGAAGGTATTTAATCGAGCGGCCGAGACGAGAAAGCAGGAGGTGACGGAAGTTAACGCCAGAGCGCGTAGGAATTCCGCCGTGTAGTCGGCGAAGGTTCTGCCCGTAGTGACAGAACAGGAGGAGACGGAAGTGAGCGCCAGAGTGCGTAGAGAGTCCGCCGTGTAGTCGGCGAAGTTTGTGGTCCGTAGGGACGGCTCGAGCTACAGGCAAGAGTGTGTGTTTACCGCTATCGAGCGAAGACCCGTGGCAACCGCTGCGAGTGTGAAGCCGACGTGTTCCGGCGAAGAAGTTGAAGTTGGAAGAGTGGCCAATTGAAGACGGGAGGTTTCCTGGAAGAGAACTTCGAGAGCTGCGGAACGACAACAACGCTGGACTTTGAGTGAGTGATTCTCGGAAGAGTATCATTCAGACTTTTGTTCCAAGGACTTTGGACTGAATAGGTTTTATATCTCTTTGGTCTTTAAGGGTCCTGGTTGTTCAATGCATGCGACTGCATTGTAGAGCGTATCGTTCGTTGTCTATGTCCGTTGTTTTGAGTGTGGCTGATTGTACTGTGTAGTACGTTGTGTCATTGGTGACGTATTGTATGTAACTATTGTGGAGTGTGCATACGTGTGTATTGTTTTTGATCTGCCGTTAATGAGAATATAATTTTGTTGTTTATCAACTCTCGGCTCTGACTTGTTCTTTGGACCACAGCCGGCGTCCGCTGGCGCGCCAAAAAGGACCACTTCTAAATTGTCCACGCTTTCGTGGTGCGGTTCGGGGGGCCGATACTTCGGCTCTTGGAATTAGCCCGGCGATTGCCTCCCTAATAACGGGACAGGTGTGACAATTAATCTGGCGTCCGCGACAGGACCTTTTGGTGCACAGTGTGTCCAAAGTAGTGAGAAAGAGCCTCGAGTTGTTGATAGTGCTATCGGAACGACTTGGTGTGTTGTTCAGTGTTCTCGTTAACGAGTGCAGGGGAGTGCTCCGATAGACTGATCTAGGCAGATACTTTTTGCACGCGGCAAGGTTTTATTTGCGAGACACCATGGATCTCGAAAAGTTAGTTGCTCTTGGTGAAAAGATGGGTCTTTCTGGCGCCGAACTACGGAAGTGGGTCACCCAGAGGGAAAAAGAAGAAAAAGCAGCCGAGCTGGAAAAAGAGAGGTTGGCGGTCGAAAGAGCCAAAGCGGAAAAAGAAGCTGAGTTGGAGAGAGAAAAGCTGGCAGCTGAAAGGGCGAGAGAAGAAAGAGAAGCAAAGGAGCGACAGCTGAAGGAAGAAAGAGAGCAGCAATTGAAGTTGGAGCTGGAGAGAGAGAGGTTGGCAGCTGAAAGGGCGAAAGAAGAAAGAGAGGAAAGGGAACGGCAGCGACAGCACGAGATAGAACTCGAGCGGCTCCGTTTGCAACAGCGAAGTGAAACTCCGGTCCAAGCTAGAGTGGAAAGCAGCGAACGAGAGGATCACGGCTTCCGCTTGAACCCAAGCAAGCTGCTCGTAGCGTTTGATGAAAGGAAGGACGACCTAGACGCGTACCTCCACCGATTTGAGACGATTGCGAAGAGCGAGAGTTGGCCGGAACATCAATGGGCAACTGCTTTGAGTACTTGCTTGAGTGGTGAAGCGCTCAGTGTGTACGGCAGGCTGACGCCGACCGATGCAGCCAACTACGCAAAGGTGAAAGCTGCTTTGTTGAAGCGATTTAGATTCACTGTGGAAGGATTCCGGGACAGATTTCGGACAGGAAAGCCAGCTGATGGTGAGACGGCTACGCAGTATGCCGCCCGACTTTGCCATTATTTCGACAGATGGATTGAACTTTCAGGGACAGCACAGGAGTACGATGAGCTTAGAGAGCTGTTAATTAAAGAACAATTTCTTACTAGTTGCCACCCAAGCCTGTCGCTGTATTTGAAAGAGAGGAAGGCGGAGTCATTTGAAGGAATGCTTGAATTGGCTGATCAATTCTTAGAAGCGCAAGGTGGAACTAATTTGGCCAAGGTCAAGAAAGATTGTCCCGATGATTCGAAGAAATTGGCTCCCGAAGAAAAGAAGCGTGCACCAGAGAACATTCCGCGATGTTTTCTGTGCAACCGAGTGGGTCATCGCGCGAAAAACTGTCGAACGATCTTTACGAGCCCTACGGTTGTAAAATGTTTCAAGTGTGGTCAGACTGGGCACAAAGCAGATGCATGTCGGAACGGAGTGAGTCAAACTCACCAGGTATCCTGCGTGCAAGCAGCACCGAAATCTGATAATAATGCCGTCACTGATGGATTCGTAGAGTTGAAGAATGGGGAGAAAATTCCTATTGTGGGGGCTGTAATGTCAAAACAGCCAACCGGTGTTACGAAGGGAATGCCAACGCTTCCTGGAAAGATTGCAGGCAAGAAGATTACGGTTCTAAGAGACACCGGTAGCTCCACGGTTATCGTGAGGAGAAATTTGGTACGGGAAAGAGAGTTGACAGGCAGAACGAAACCGGTTTGCCTAATTGACCGTACGGTCCGGATGCTTCCCGAAGCGGAAATTGAGGTTGAAACCCCGTACTTCAGCGGGAAGGTTACTGCCTTATGCATGAAGACCCCCCTGTATGACCTTGTCATCGGAAACATCGACGGGGTGCGAGGACCAAGTGATCCAGAATGTTTGGGAGAAGACCCGAAGATAGAGCCCTCGCCAACACAGCGGCCGCGAGATACAGTGGAGGAGCATCCCGTGACGGATCTCACTAGAGCCCAAGGCGAAGCCGCGGCGCAAGAGACAGCGAAGGAGAAGACGATCGTGTCGAATAAGTTCACGGGTCAAGCAACCGGACTTAAATCGGCACGACCTCAACCGACCGACAGTGTAAAGGAGACGGAGTTGGCCAGCCGGACAAAGTGTAGAGGCATTATCAAGCGGGTAAATAAACAGACAGGACCCGTCGAAGGTAATGACGCGTTAACGGTGTCGGAAGAGACAACGATGGCTGAAACGACGCCTCAGATATCGTCGTGGGAAAGGGCTCGCCGAAAAAGAACGTGGAAACACAAGAATAGATCGAGCGAGCACCGCAAAAAGGGGCGCAAGCGCTGTTCGAAGTACTCAAGATAGGTGCTGAGGTGGAATCAGATTGTGTTTGGCAGGGTTGAGTGCCATATGTTGTGTTATTGTTCTTGTTATCCTGTGTCTCAAGTGTATGTCGAGCGAGTCAGTGTTCTGTGCGATGATGTGATGTAAAGTGTTGTATAATTGTTGTATCGACAGAACTTTGTACGTTTGTATTGTTTGGAATGTGTGATGAAGTGTTGTAGGCATGTACCTGTGGCTATATTTCATGTGTTGTGGAATTGAACTACAATGTACGATTGTATTGAGTGATATATTGTGAATGTGAAGTGTTATGAGCGACTGATGGTGTTACAGTCTGTGAGAGTGTGTGGTGACTTTCGCGCTCGTTTGTGTGGTTTTGAATATTATGAGATAATATTCTTAAAGTGGGGGGCAGTGTCACAGAACGAGCGCTAAAAAGAAAGCGCGCCGCCAAATCCTTGCGACAACGGGCGGTAGAAACGCCGCGAGGTAAAAAGAAAAAAAAAAGAGAAAGCAAACATCCAAGGCTCCCGGGCGCGCGCTCTCCCCGCAGAAGCACGGCTTCGCAGACGAACCTCCTCACCCCACAGCGGCGGCCGGGCAAGCGCTAGAAATTTCCAGAACGAAGGAGGCGTGGCTACGCCGAGCTGAGTCACCCGACGCGGAGGGCTGACAAACCGTCTCGCCTCTCTCCAGCCTTCGCTGCGTATCGCGCCGACGAAAGGACGAGAAAATTCTGGAAAGTGGCGCGGAAGGTATTTAATCGAGCGGCCGAGACGAGAAAGCAGGAGGTGACGGAAGTTAACGCCAGAGCGCGTAGGAATTCCGCCGTGTAGTCGGCGAAGGTTCTGCCCGTAGTGACAGAACAGGAGGAGACGGAAGTGAGCGCCAGAGTGCGTAGAGAGTCCGCCGTGTAGTCGGCGAAGTTTGTGGTCCGTAGGGACGGCTCGAGCTACAGGCAAGAGTGTGTGTTTACCGCTATCGAGCGAAGACCCGTGGCAACCGCTGCGAGTGTGAAGCCGACGTGTTCCGGCGAAGAAGTTGAAGTTGGAAGAGTGGCCAATTGAAGACGGGAGGTTTCCTGGAAGAGAACTTCGAGAGCTGCGGAACGACAACAACGCTGGACTTTGAGTGAGTGATTCTCGGAAGAGTATCATTCAGACTTTTGTTCCAAGGACTTTGGACTGAATAGGTTTTATATCTCTTTGGTCTTTAAGGGTCCTGGTTGTTCAATGCATGCGACTGCATTGTAGAGCGTATCGTTCGTTGTCTATGTCCGTTGTTTTGAGTGTGGCTGATTGTACTGTGTAGTACGTTGTGTCATTGGTGACGTATTGTATGTAACTATTGTGGAGTGTGCATACGTGTGTATTGTTTTTGATCTGCCGTTAATGAGAATATAATTTTGTTGTTTATCAACTCTCGGCTCTGACTTGTTCTTTGGACCACAGCCGGCGTCCGCTGGCGCGCCAAAAAGGACCACTTCTAAATTGTCCACGCTTTCGTGGTGCGGTTCGGGGGGCCGATACTTCGGCTCTTGGAATTAGCCCGGCGATTGCCTCCCTAATAACGGGACAGGTGTGACACCTGCCCACATGGGCAAAGACGTTCACCCACAACAACCCAACCTCAACGAAATGGCTCATGATCGAGCACGAGAACTGACCCGCCGTGACGATCAATCAGCCACCGAAGAGCTGGGCCCAGACGTGCAGTTTAATGACCCACTACTCACCTTCCATGAAATTACCTCCCACTACCGACACAACAGAAGCCGATACCCTTTACCCCATTCAAAACTCGAACGCGCGCAAGAAGTAGCCTTTAGAATGTTACAAACGAGATCGTACCCATCACGGGGCCGACTCAGCCATTATAACTCAGACATAAATTCACAGTGCCCAGATTGCACAGAAGTGTACTGTTCACTCGCGCACATGCTCTGGCAATGTCCCGCGTTACCTCAGGGACCTCTCACCAGTGAGTCCGACTGGGAGGAGGCACTCAGGAGCCCCAATCTCCGAAACCAACTTAAGGCAGTCCAGAGGGCCCAAGAACTGGCGGAACGCCACCACGTTCCAGCCCCGACTCGGGCGTCGCCTACGGTAGCGGCTGCTAGGATGTCCCACGTGGGCACCCTGGTGGCTTAAACTCCTCAGGACCATATATTAAAGTTCTTGACTGACTGACTGACTGATATGTATAGAATTGTTAGTATTATACAGTAAATAATATAATGTTGAATAAGCAAAAAAAGAAGAAAAATTGAGCACTGTATTTTCCCGTTTGCTTGGTCTTCAAGGTGCAAGTAAGTTGCAAATGGAATAATAAAATATTTTATTTTCAGTGTGCCTGCGTACGGTTCATCTACCATAGACAGAGTTCTTGCAAAAGTGATTTTGCGCCAAGATCTGTGCAGGAACATGAACGTTGAGCCTGTTTTTTTTTCCTTTAAGCCGTTCACGTAAACTAATACCAGGTTGCAATAATACTTGGCCAGCTTCAAGTATAGCGAAATCTGATCGAAGATGAACAGTTCATTTCTATTTTACTGCAAATGTCTCGTTGACGGACTGTGTTTCAACCTTTGAATCTGGCTTTAGCAGTGTGCTATACAAACATGTGTTTCCTAACGTGCGTGTGTTCCTCTGTCTTTTGAGACGTAGGGACGCTCGTTTGTGTCACGAAGCACAATAGTCCGCTGGCGGGGGACATACACGTGCATGCATAGGTCAACACTACAGTAAAGCTTGCAAGTATTGGTTAATAACTAAGCTTGCATGCTGTTTTGTCTGCTAATAACATGGACAAACTACCGGCAAACCGGACAAAATAAAAATGCAAGTTAGCCAGAAAGTAACCATGGCGTCAACCTGAAGTTTTCGTTGCCAGACAGGGCCCGAAAGTCCGCAGTGATTGGTGCAAAGTAGTCTATAATGGCAACCCCGGTTATGCCTGCCATCGGCGAGTGTCTTGCTCGGCTTATGCAAGTGCTGAAAGGGCAGACGCATGAAGCATAATAATACTCAGCAGTTTTCATTTTTTTTTCACTGCGCCATGAAGACGGGACTGAAAGAGGAACCTAGACAGACGCTGAAACTGAAATAAAACTGCACGATTGACGGAACACAAGTTGACAGCACGGGCGCACATAGACGCCGTTTTTCGTCCTGTCTTATTTACGCAGCTAGAGAAATGTCTGAATGTAAAAACCGACTTTCCCAACATGTTTCGCTTCAGAACCTGTTCGTTCGGAATGGGTCCATTATTTCACTGGTCGATTTCAGCAATTTATCCCAATAATCATTCAGATTATACTTCTTAAGTATTATCAGCCCTTGGGGTGCTCTAGCTAGCTCTCTTCTAAATATATGGTGCAATTATTTATCCCGCAATCACATAGTCAGCCAGGTGAGGCTGGCAACTCAACGTAGCACTTCTAGGTTGCACTACTAATAATAATATAACTGCATCATCAGGACTTCTTATCATTGTTATGTGGTATTTTAAATTATGTTATGGCATTAAAAATTACATCAAATTGTGAATTTGCACCGAGCCCCTCATGCATAAATAATAGGAGCAGGATTCGACATCAAGCGAAGCACCTTTTTTACGTGTGGATTCAGAAACGGTCACGCACTGTCCACTTATTTCTTTACAGCGACGCCTGCCAATGTCGCAGTAATGCTGCATCTTCGCACGACCTCTACTCTGACGTCTTTCTTCTTGGTATGTAACGTGAAGAATCAACTAAGTGGGCTTACTCCGACGACAACCCTTGGGGGGAGGTCAGCTTCAACGAACGTAAGTGAGACATACATGCATGCACGGAACGAAATCAGATTGTCGTAAGCAAGCGAACAGATATACGGTGCAAGCGATAATCATTTAGCTGCCTTATTTGTGCATTGCCACCTAAAGTTGTCATTTCGTCCACTTGCTGCTACTATTTCTCATTAGGTTCCCGCCCATGCTGTTTTGGGACGTTAAACCCCACATATCAATCAATCAATCAGCCCATGCTGTGTATAACCTCGTCCACACACCACATTCACGTGCATGCACACGCGCGTGCCATGGCAACACATTGCATGTGCTCATCATTTGCATCTTGAAGTACAGTTGACGCGACATTCGTCAGCTGTGAGCACGTTTGGCAAAAGATCACACATTCCATGAATGTGTTCTATGAATTCGTCCCCTCTCTCGTGAGCCCAAATGCAATTGATCCGGGTGAAATGAGGGCGGCTGTATACCTTCTGCGAGCACTGTTTTTGCGCAGACGTACACTATTTTTCTTGTGTATATTCTTCTTAATTACTCTCTAGTGTATGCGGCATATACGTTGCACGTCATACAGTAAAAAAAAAGAAGAGCACCGCTTTTACTGTGAGTGCATGGAAGCTGCAGTTACACGTGGTGAAGGCGCAACCTGTAATGTGCTATTGGAACTTTAAACGTATTATTTTTGCTGATTTCTTGCAATTCAGTCCGTAATTAACTTGCCCTCTTACAAAGACAGATAGCCAGCTCAGTCTTATTTTCAGTGACCTCACTTCTTTTTTTTTATTATTATTCGGTGGCTCACCTCTACGTGCGAATTTCCACAACGCATCGACCTTGTCTCGGCATCGTACAATTACGTTTTGGCACTCCGTGGCCTCAGATCTTTCACACTGTTTCAAATGCGGCTTCATGGGTAACCATAGCAGGCCGGAGGCCCAATGGACAAGTTTCCAACTTTGGTTACCTTTTTTTTTTCATTTTTTATGCTTTTACGACCAGCGGTGCGATTCAAGGACGAGCGTTAAAGAAAGCGTATAGAAAACTTGTGGAAAAGTGCGCTTTAAATCAGTCATTATCGCGAGCTCACTTGCACCCCCCCCTCCCCCAGGTTTCTTGTTTGTTTGTGCGTTTTGTTTTCGCGATTCTGTGCAGGGCAGTTGCTATATCCAGAGAAATCGTTGTACCTCAACATTTACCCCGCCTTAAAAATTCCACAGAAAGTAGCAAGACTACGGCGTTATAATGATTGGTACATTGCCCCACGCGCAAAAGGACGCTAAACAACATGTGCTTGAGTGGGACGTTCCGAACGAGGTATTTCAACTCCTCCCAGGGGAACGATTCATTGTTTGCTAAGCGGCTTACACGTTCGAAGCCGTTTGCGCTTTCAACTGTTTCCGCCTTTGCCTTAATGAATCACTGCCCGAGGCAAGGATGGTACACGTGAGGCCGTTGAAGCCTTATTTTATTTCCTATATACGTCAGATTATTAATGGTGTTTTGAGAGGGAACGTCTGACCGTAAAGGAGTCATCGCACCGATGTCCAAGTCAAAAACACGCTTACGCCTCGTTCCTTGTAATGACACTTTACAGCATGCGCGTTCGCGTAGAGGATTCTGAGAGATCACTAAGGAGTGGTGTGTTGACATCAATAGCTTGTATAAGCAACCAATAGCTGTGGAAGATACATGTTACCGCGTGATAGGCACAAAGAACCACTTGACGATTGAAAATTCACCACTGCTGCGATTGTAGCATTGAAGCGGGTCAGTAATTAGTGAAAGTTGATTTTGTACTCAAATGAATACTGAGGTTGTAGTATATATAGTGAGTTACAAGAGATAAGTATCCTCTTAAAAATTTCTGAATGGTGCGCTGCCCCAGCTGACACAGAAAAGGGCTCGTAAGCGCGAAGCGTAGGACCGAACCAAATGAAATAAGAGATCATTTTGCGAGAATTTTTTTCGTTTAAGAGTGCATCAGAAGTAAAATAATGTCTTGCGCAAACGCTATATACTTTCCCTTGTTACCTTTCTCAACTTCATTCATTATCAGATATTTTTCTTCGATCCAACACATTAAATATTTAGCCAGCTAAACTTGACCACAGTAAAATTTAATACTCCAGTCAATGTGTCTCACTTGCTCGCTGACAAAGTGGTAGGATGCATACAGCTTTGCATATCTCTCTCTCTCTCCTCGTCTCTGTAGTCGCCACCACCCAATTATGAATGTTGCGTAGCAAAACGGACCCGTGCTTGGCTAATCTCCTCAGCCCATAAGGTTCTTTGTTTCTTCCTCTCAATAATTTGCCGGTATTGTCGCTGGTTTCTTTCTGGTAACCAACATTCGCACGCATCTCCAGAAGAAATTGGCAGAAAGTAACATTTTCTATACACCTAACGCCACGGATCTGTTTCGAGTCGGAAACGTGCAACTTGTCATGTAGTGTACATTTTAGTGTCCCATTACGAGTATTTTTTTTTTGGTTGCTACCACGCCAATATATATATATATATATATATATATATATATATATATATATATATATATATATATATATATATATATATATATATATATATATATATATATATATTGGCGTGGTAGCAGTCGTGCGCTTTGGTTCCGTAACTTCCACACTGCTGTCAAGAAAAGTTGCCTCGCCGAGTACAGTCGTTCAGAGCGTCCGAGAGTGACTCTCAGCCTCAGTTGTATTGCGGCTACGCGCAGTCTGAAACGAATGAGCCAGCTTCGCTCCGTAGTCTCCCGTATTTCTCCAACATAGTCACAAAATTATCCCTTTATTAACACTTTCCAGTAACCTGTGTTCGCACTTAAGCACTGCTGGCTAACGTAAGCCACCTTTTGACAAGAGCATGCGTCACAAAGAAATTGTGTGTACTAAAAAAGAGCGAATCACGTGATAAACAATGTGCAACCACCAATGTATCAACTTCAGGCTGTCGTCAGTCGCATAGAGGCAATCTAAGTGCATATAAGTAAGATAATTTATACTTGGAGAAATTCGGCAGATCAAATGTACTTTCGCAATCGATGTCATGCGAAGCATGCAGAAGGAAGGTAACTAATTTTGGTCGTACTTAGCCAAACGTTACAAATTGACGGCAAGATAAGCAGAAGTGTTGTTAAATACATATGTTAAAGAGTCGCATATGTTTTATATATAGTTCAATAAGTGCGCATGGCGTGTGCGGCCGACTACTCCGTCTGCGAGTGGGCAGCGGAAGTCGCTGCCCCTGCCGTCAGGTTTTCGGTGCGAGCAATCGTGTGCCAGCAGAAGACGATGCCGGCCAGTAAGGCTAGAACCCCAACCAGGGTCACACCGAGTGTTACGTAAGGCCACGACGGCGTCTCCATCGGCGGCTCAGAGGTAGGCGGCACTCCGGGAGTGTCCGGCGGTGGCGAAGGGTCCTGGCCCCCTTTCTTCGCAGGTCCTTGGCCATCGCATAGCCCCGTGGCTTGGCTGCAGCGCGTGGGCGGTGGACAGGCACTGCACGTGGCGCCCTCTGTGTAGACGGGTCGATTCCGGAAGTTCCCCGATGGACCGTAGTTGCACGTGTACTTGCGCATGTGCGGGAACCGTGCTCCGGGAACCGTGTAGTAGACGTAGCCGCAGCCGATGTTGCTGGTATTGGCCCAGATGACCTGGGTGAAGTGCCCCGTGGGCCTTGCCGTGCGTCCCACGCCGGGAAAGTTGCGGACGTACTGGGCCGGGTAGTACTTGTACGTACTGGGCCGGGTAGTACTTGTACTCGATGTACCATTCGTCGATGGCGTGGGTCCAGTTGGGCCCGTTGACCGAGTACGACTGTCCGTCCCACGCCAAGTTCTGGCCCACGTATTGGAATTTCGAGGTGAAACGGTTCTCGGTTTTGTCGTGCTGCAGCAAATTTCCGCTGGCTGGCGTGCAGAGGTCAGCGTGGGCCTGTCATAATAGATATATGCAAATCGTGTTACAAGTAAGCACGGACTGGAGTAGTAGGCATAAATGAGGAGGTTAGAAAGTATGCAACTGGCCAGACAGTAGATTGAATAGCTAGTCTGTTGGTCCCTTACTCGATCTAAACAATCAATCAATTAGTAAAATAAATAAATAATAAATACATAAAAAATAAGAATTTTAAAACAGCCACAAAAGAGAAAAAAAGATTTTTTGCGCGTGTTGGTAATATTTAAAACCTTGCTCATATCAACGGAAGCGACTTGGTAAGCGAGAAAACGTATGAAAAGCGAATGCGCGTGGCGACGCCTCCTTGAAGTTCCCACAACAGATGCCATGAAGCCATAAATTTTGACGGCGTCTACGAGGTCGTACGCGGTTAAAATCAGAACGAAAGACGTTTCCATCTAAGGGGGTCATAGACTTAATTTACCGAGTTTGAACATTTTTCTCCGAGCCAATGTTGCCAAAATACGAAACATACATTATGAAACCCGAGCTGCATCGCACCGAGATTTTGGCACGGAACTTAAATATGAAAGTTTAACGTTGATTTTTTTTATCCATTATTAAACATATGATGCGGAAATTAATCGAACTGCAGTTCTCGGAGCACAATTTATTATTCTAAGGTGATTATCGTCCTACTTTAGGCAAAAGTCTTAGATGCCTAAGCAGTTATTGTTTCAATGTCGCACGAGGTCCGAAAAAAAAAAACGGTAGAAAACTTGAAGGGGCTGGCTGGGGGTGTATTCCTTTCATACTGTCTGTGCGGCATTCGTGTGACTAACAAAATAATGGGATGCTTAGAACTTTCTAAAAACGATGAAGGTGAAGACTACTGGGATCTTTTCCTCATGTTCTGTTCAATTTCGGGCTGATGTGCTGAAGTTAAGATGAATGGCAACTACTAATAGATGCGCACGTATTGATTTGGGATTTTCCAATCTGGAGTATGCAAGAGTGGTACAGGATGCTACTTCACAGATGAGAAATTCACGCTTGTGAGTGTGGATACCAAAGAACTATTTAGATTTTCGATAGGTTGGCTTGCGCATTTTTGCTGTGTAATCAAGTGGACAATCATATGTCGTCGCAACTGAATGAGGAAGATGTGTCATCTGTTGAGTGAATCAAGTGTGTACTGGGAGAGTTGTCTCACAGGTTGTCAGTAAAAGATGAAATTAAGAGAATGATTTGCGTGGCCTGCGATCGCTGCAGTTTAATGAAGAGAAAGGAATATGACGGATGCAAATAAACATCATACAGTTGGCGTGTTCGGATTTAATTGCAATTTCATAAAGAAAGTGCCTTGGGAGCTTACACACAGTACTATAGGTGATCGCAGAACTGCATCAGTTCCATACGACTCTGCGATCATGTAAAGTAAATGCTATTTGTTAATTCTGCAAAAGTCACGTAAAAGATTTAAATGTCAGTACAATGTACATAATCGTCCATGGCGAGTTCTTCGGAGGTCTAACAGAAAGTTCGCCTAAACTTCAACATGAAATGTTACAGAATTACCACTGCGAATTTTGACGCAACATCGGTACCAAATTGAGCACGAAATTCAACACACATCAACATAGCGCACATGCAAACTTCAAGAAATAAGAAGAATATTCAACAGCAGATAAATGGATGCTGCAAGTAGGCTTCTTCCTTCACATTTTTAGAAAGAGCAGAACCTCCCCCGAGGTTTTCTTTTTTTTTTTAATATTAAGTGCGCATGCGAGTAGCTCATGACGACATTCACTCATATATGTGGGCACACACTGGGGCTGAAGGGCCAGTAGCCCTTCCTCATAACCGAAAAAGGGGAAGGGGCCCAGTTTCCTTTCACACGTTTACTCAGTCCTATCTGTACTGTCACTGTTTAGAATGCAAAGTTATGTTCATGCCGGTTTTGACTCTAACAGCAATCAAGTACCCCCGGCACTGCATTGTAAGAGCTGAAGAGCTGGTTATTTTCCATCTTTGACCGGAAAAAGTCGGAGACTATAAAAAAGATCGTTGTAAGATGCACATTTTCATCTTAGCACTCATTCGAATGCATCACGGTAAAAGCAGTGGAGAAAGATGACGACACTCGAAGAGGAATGACACAGGACAGGCGCTCAATGTTGCGTTGTTACTTTCATCATGGCGTCTTTTCGTGCCGCTTCTATACCATGAAGATCAACCATGCATAGGCTAATTTTGTATGCTATTACTGATGTCTGTTTATTTTATTTTTTCGGTCGGACTCGACAGATGCAATGGGAGGGGAGAGAGGCTATAGGGCTTCGCTTAAACTTGCTCCCCCTTCCCTTCCTAAAGATTAGAGATGGGCTAGTTGGGGACTGATTATTATACCGTATGGTGAAGTATCGCATTTGGGATGGAGACAAACAGTACAAGGAGGACACGACACTCGCAACCGACTTTTATAGAAGAAAGTCACAGTTTCCCCCCATGATCTAAGCAATGATTGCGACAGCAACCGATCGGACTGTTATACGAAGGAAGGCTAAGATATTTAGGGAACCGTACGAAATGTACTGAACGCGGCCGAATGTGCACTAAGCTGCGGCGTTTCTCGCTCGCGCAGCAGCACGTTCTTCTTGTGTATGGACACGTATATGCGATCACGCCTTGAGTCAACGTGACTAGAATTCCGTTGCAGCTATTCCGCAGGTGTTCGTACGACACAAGGAGGGGGGGGGGGAGGCATAACAAAGGACGAACTACATACAGCGTTTTCACCGGCGTTTGCCCGGTGTTTCGTTCCTTGCCGTCAGTCGACGTCCACGGTACCGGTGACGGTAGCAAAAAGTACACCTCGAATGCACTTCACCAAAACGTCCACCTCAGATTGTCCCAGACATTGCAATGTGGGCGACGACGGCGGAAGCAGCTGGATGGTGGGAGAAGCTTGCTTGCTTGTTTCTTCATATAAGGCTGCCACCCACCACGGAGAATCGGCTAGTTCCACCCAAAGGTGGAACTAAGCGGCCAAATTTTACGTGCTGCTTAACTAAAATCGAGACATGCAAGCTTCGTTCCAAGAATCTTTCAAGTTTATTGAGAGTAAGCGAGTGGTAAATGACATATATATAGCTCGTCTCTATAGTGGTATGGATAGAATGAGCGGTACGGCTTAATTGGCCAACGCTGCGCGCTGAGGAGCTGCTGGTTCGAATCCCTGGTTGGTGCCTTGAATTATTTTTCTTTGTGCCTTTTGTAGGTATATACATACATATACATATCCGGGACATGACGGCGATGAAGACGGCCAAAATAAGCCGCGAGTGTCGCTATAATGGGTATCTCAATAAACCAGTTCATATATATGCACCCACTCACCCCGAACGACACAGCAATGAATTACTAATCAAAGCCAACTTATCACACAAACAAGAAAATTTTTCCGACTCACGTGTTATGACAATTCTATTGGAAGTGTTTGTAAGGTTCTGCTAGAAAATCTTGCGGTTATCCTTGACTGTGTATTGCTTTTTTAAAGTATAAGTGGCGCATGCCTCGTTTTGATTGCATAAATGTGCGCAGAAGGTTGTTTCTGGATAAAAATACATTGATTGTTAGTTCATTTTTCAGGCATAGCTGGGATCGTCATACCACTTGATTGTGAAAAAAAAAATGGTTGTTTGATAAGTTCGCCTTGATCGTCAATTCATTTGTGTCACTCGGGCGTGCGTGGGTGTGCATATATATATATATATATATATATATATATATATATATATATATATATATATGAAGTGGTATCTTCTAAGATAAATTTAGTTGCGAGTGTTGTGTCCCTCTTGTCTCCTTTGTCTCCGTCAGAAGCGCGCTACTTCATCGTACGGCGGAATGATCCCCCTTGCTAATTGAGAAACCCGCGCACGCCCATAAACGCTCACCTGTGCCACCAGTGCCACCTCTTCGTCCCACCGCAACTCCTGCATGTCGGTCGCCGCCGCAAATCCCGGCAGCCGCCCCTTCGCCACCTGACTCCGGTGTTCGTTGTGGCGGCTCAAGATCAGGGCTCTGTCGGCGTCGTTCACGCCGCTGCTGTATATCGTGCACGCCGGGTTGGGAGGCTGGCACACTGTGTGCGTCGGTCTCTTGCGACGTAACTCCGGGGTGCATTGGGCGTCGGCGGGCGACCACAGCGACGTCCACGCCATCGCCAGGAGCAGAGGAGCAAAGGCCGTAGCGGTCATCCTTGCACCGCGTCGGAAGGATTCTTCTTCTTCTGAGCGCACTCATGATGATGGTGATTGCTATTTGTACGAGACTAAAGGTAAAAACGAGAAGTACGAGAACGAGAAACGTAGTACGAGAAGAAGACGTAAAAACTCAAAAGCATATTACTTGAAGGTAAATTGAATATTTTACGTATTGTAGCCATTTCAATTCTTTATTTTTGGTTCTTAATTTCATAGCTCACCTAAAGTAACATTTAACAGTCTCAACGTTTCATTCTTGACCAATTCCCTAAAGTGGGTAAGTGCCTTTTATATAGGGAAACAAACAAACAAAATCGTGTAACCAGTCCTTGGCCGATCCCCCTGAGTGGGTACGAGCCGTATTTAAGGCATCATCATCAGCAGCTTGGAATATGTCGCATACACCCATGCTGGGGGATTATACGGGGAACGCATGGGCAGAAAAATGTGGTAATTATAAAACAACGCAGGCAGATGATAAATAAATCCTTTATTTTGAAGACAGACTGCCTAGAGTCGCTCTTGAAGGCATAGGGGATTGGCGGGAGAAGTAGACAACATGCGCAATAAACTGCTGGTAATGTTTAGCGGTGCTCCACTGTTTCACGAAACCCCCTGTTTATGAAGCACTGTAATCAGTTATTTCCTTTATACAGGATCGAATGGGAAGCTGCGTATAACAATAATTTTTTTTGTTGGCTGACTGTATAAGAAGCAGCAAAAGGTGCACTTGCTGTGAGCAGAGGCGTCAGTGCCTCTCTCTACAGGGTTTATCGGTAAATATTTACTGGGATCGACTGAGACCATGAGCTTCAAAAGAAAATAAAACAAGAACAACAACAAAAAAAACGGGATGACTGAATCATTTGCTTGCCTACCAGTTAATAACTACTTCGGATGCTGATAATTGCGGTGATGCTGATATAACCTAACCTGCCAAATCGAGAACTCAGGGAAAGACCTCTATTAAGGACCTACCGATGGATTGCCCGACGCTGGGGTGGCTCGGTTTAATAGCCACTCCCGGTATTCAGAATCCGGGTTGAGCAGGGTGGATTTCTACGGTGCCAAGTTTGTTCGTTTTTTTTTTTACTTGTACTGAGGGAGTGTGCAGAACCACATGGTGTAGCAGATCGTCTTGGTGTTCACAAAGAAAGTTGAGTATAGAACTTGCCTCGGAAAGATAAAACTATACAAGGCCTCGCCTATAGTGCGAGGCATTGTAAGCAAGTGGAAAAGGGTTGCAGGAGGAGAGGCTGTTTGCGACGTTCGAGCTTTGCCCCCCGGCTAATACGCCGGGGGGCAAAAATGGCGGGTCTCAGCCCCCCACTTACATTAGTCACTGCCCGCTGCACACTGGGGGAACCAACAACTAAGGCGAAGGTTTCCTTCCCCACAGCAATCACTCAATTATATATGTACGAGGAGATGAAAATATTACCAGGGAATGTTTTATAGAGTAAATTTTTTCCTAAATTTCTGCTGTGACGATTGTCCTTTAATGTTCCTTGCGGTGCCGGCCGCCTATGCGACTATTTCGCGCCTTGAACGGTAGCATAGCAAAGCGGGCTAGAGTACAAGGTGCGAAAGCGTCTTCTGCTTGCTTTGTTATAGATGGAAACGAGCAATCGTTTTATGGACGAGTCAGGGCATTTGCTGCTTTAGGAAAATTCTTTTGTTTTATCAAAAATCAATAGTGTCATCGCTGCTTTATCGAAGCTGCTGTGAGCCGATGATTGTAAAAAATCTTTTTAAATGCTTTTGTTCTACCGTACTAGAATCACTCCACAAAGGTTTGCGCTTTAGCCTCTGATAAATCGGATCAGCTTTGCTTACGATAATTAGGAGCGATGGCAGCAGTTTGCAAAGGGGCGAAGAATAAAGCAGTGGACTCAAGTACAGTGGGAAGCTCAGCTTTAAAGCACACACGCGCAGCACTGCTTAGTTCCATCTCTCTCAGAAAGAATGAGCTCACATAGCCTTCTGCTCCTCCAAAAGACGAAGGAGTAAAGTACCCGTCCTTTTGGGTAACTGCAGGAATGTTCACGCCCTGTGCAAACGACCCATTGGTGCCTGCACAAGCCTGTTTTGTTTGAGACGATTCTGTAGCGTGGTGCAGTGGTTAGTGTTCGCAAATGCAGAGGGAATGGTCGTGGATTGGTTGATTGATATGTGGGGTTTAACGTTCCAAAACCACCATATCATTATGAGAAACCCCGTAGTCGAAGGCTCCGGAAATTTTGACCACCTGGATTCTTTAACGTGCACCCAAAAATCTCAACGCACGAGCCTACAGCATTTTCGCCTGCATCAAAAATGCAGAACCATCATATAAATGCAGCCATATATATATATATATATATATATATATATATATGTATATATGTATATATATATATATATATATATATATATATATATATATATGTATATATGTATATTTCCCAAAACCACCATATGATTATGAGAGATGCCGTAGTGGAGGGCTCCGGAAATTTCGACCACTTGGGGTTCTTTAACGTGCACCCAAACCTGAGCACACGGGCCTACAACATTTCCGCCTCCATCGGAAATGCAGCCGCCGCAGCCGGGATTCGAACCGGTGACCTGCGGGTCAGCAGCCGAGTACCTTAGCCACTAGACCACCACGGCGGGGCGCAAGAGCAAGTGTTCAGCGTGAGTAATACGGCTTCATCCTAGCCACGTGGACGATGTCCGGCTAGGCACCGCGACGGGACGACTGCACGCTGGGCTCTGCGATAGCTTCGTAGTTTACATCGCTGAGGCGCTGAAGAACCCGGTAACAGCCGAAATTACGAAGCAAGAGCTTCTGAGAGCGGCCGCGTTGGCGTACGGGACTCCAGAGTCATACTTTTTCTCCGGGGTGGTAGGTGACCTCTGTGCCGAAAGTTGTACCTATGAGCAACGTGTTGTTAATGAGAGCGAATGCGCAAGCGAGCTAGTTGTCGAGCTTCTTCGGCGCGCTGCGCATACTGGTCAGCATTTTCGGTGTTGGTCGTGAATGCGTCAGGTAACGTCTAACATCGTAGTAACTTCGCGGCCGTGAAGCAGGTGGAAAGGTTTAAATCCTGTAGTTTCTCGCACGGCGGTATTATATGCGAAAGTTACGAAAGGGAGGACACTGTCCCAGTTTCTATGGTCTACGTCGACATACATAGAAATCATGTCTGTGATGGTGTGTTAAGCCGTTCTGTTTATCCGTTAGCTTGTGGATGGTAAGCTGTTGTTCGGCGATGTACGATGCCACTGAGTGTCATCACGTCTTCCAGTAGTTGGGCAGTGAAGGCCGTGCCTCTGTCTGTTAGAACCACGGCTGGTGCACCATGGCGAAGGATGACAGCATGAATAAAGAAATCCGCGACATCGGTATTTGTACCACGCTGGAGTGCTTGTGTTTCACAATAACGGGTTAAATAGTCAGTCACAATTATTATCCAGCGATTCTCCGCTGAATATTTTGGAAATAGACCTAGCAAAACCATGCCAACTTGTTGAAATGGTTCTCGGGGTGGCTCCACAGGGTGTAAAAGACCAGCAGATTTCATGGGCGGATACGTGAGCAGGTTTCATGAGCAGGTTTCATGAGCGGATACGTGCCAGAGTACGCGCGCACCCTAAATGCCCGGAAGATGGTTCGTCAAGGCACGCCTTAAAGATGTCGTCTCGCATCAAGGATGGTACGGCCAGTAGGGTGGTTCGAGCGTTGGGATCAAAGCTTCGCTTGTACGGGACGTTGTCACGAAGGAAAAAAATGTTGAAATCATGCGCATGAATGTTGCTGGTGGCTGTTCAAGCTTGTCCTCGAGATAGTCGATGATCGGATGAAGTTCTGTGTCATCACGCTGTTTTTGAGCCAAGTCGGAGGCTGTGAAGGCCATGAGGAAACTTTCGTCGTCAGTTTGGTCAGGATGAATCGACTCTATTCGGGCACGTGATAGACAGTCAGCATCGGTGTGCTTGGGTCTTGACTTGTAAACCACCGTAACGTCAAATTCTTGTAAGCGGAGACTCCATCGAGCAAGGCGGCCTGAGGGGTCTTTGAGGCCTGCAAGCCAGCACAAGGAATGGTGGTCGGTGGCTTTGTGCAGGAGGAATTGGCTGCTGCGCTGCTAGGTATTGCTGAATCTCGCGAGGACGCTCCCCGTTGCTGCGATCCTGCGATACGCACACTGGTGGTACAGATGGCCCGCTTCGCCGCAGTGGTAGCAAAGAGGCCTGTTGTCAGAAGTGCGCCATACGTCAGATTCACGCGGAACGTCATGCTGGAAAGTGCTCTCGTAGTTATTTGCAGGTGCGAATTGAAGGGGCGATGGAGAGAAAGTAGAGGGTGACCGGCGTCCGATAGAAGGTTAAGGACTCCTCAATGCTTCGGCGTAAGACAGAGCAGGAGCTTCCGCACGCATTGGGAGCAATGGTTGGGTCACATTCCTGAGTTTATTGCGAATAACGTTTCCCAGAATCGTCGCACTTGGGTGAGCAGAAGTTACGCAAACTTTTTCGAGCTCCTCGCGGACCACGCTCCACACAAGCTCGCGGAGTGCTGATAAGTCCTGTCCACAGGTGAAAGGTTGCACCGCGGCACAGAAGCTTGGCGGTCGTACTGTAGAGAGCGTCGCTCAAGTGCCCGTTCTAAGGTACTAGCTTCCGCGATAAACTTATCGACAGTGGTTGGGGGCTTGCGTAAGAGTCCAGCAAAAAGTTAATCCTTGACACCCCGCAGGAGGAGTCGAACTTTTTTTTTGTTTCATCCCTCCCTGGGTCAGCGCGCCTAAACAAGCGTGACATGTCTCCGACAAACATAGCCACGTTTTCCTTTGGCTTCTGAACCCGACTCGGCAGAGCCTGCTCGGCCTTTTCTTCATTTCGGGATTTCTGAATGCCTGGCATAGCTGTCGCTGAAATTCTTGCCAGTTGGTGATGGACGGCTCATGGTTCTCATACCAGATGCGAGCATAGTCTTCAAGTGCGAAATAGACATAGCGAAGCTTCTTGGTGTCGTTCCATTCATTGGCGGCTGTGACCCGATCGAAGTGGTCTATCCAGTAATCTACGTCCTCAAATACGTCACCATGAAACGGCTTCGGGGTGAGGCTGTGTAGATGATGCTTGGGGTGGATGCGAGTTGGTCTACGTTGCTCTCTTGCGTCTGACTTGCCGTTGTGGTGGTCATTCTTGCAATCTCAAGGAACCAAACTCAGGAGGTAGTCATAGCAAGCGGCGGCTGAGGCGAAGTGCCAGGTTTTCCTATACGGAATTGTTGAAATGGTGGTAGAAGCCTGAAGCGACTTGAGTTAAAACTAGCAAATTGGGATTGTACCCCGCACCTCCACCAGTTTGTCACGGTAATAAAATCAGTGCAGGTAACAGTGTAGCGAACAGGGGAACAGGTTGTTGTTGTTGTTGTTGTTGTTGTTTTCCTGTGCAAATGGCTCGTACCCAAAGAAGGGGATTGGCCAATTATAAGGCGAATTTGCCCTAAACTTTCAGCATTGCGTCATTCCTACAATTTTTTTGTAACTTAATTTTGATTTGAAATACCGATATCAAGTTTGCAGAAAAAAAATAAGAAAAATAGTGAGACAGCAATTTAGCAAGAAAATCGTTTAGTCGCAGTGATGTATTCTTGAACGGCGAATAAAACATCCCTGTGGCTGAAACCCAGTGTAGAGGCTCCAGGTTCGATCGAGCAGCGAGAGTTCTTCGGTTCTTCGTCGTCTTTTCTGCCGACCAAAATCCCTCGACACACACAACTAATGATGACACTAGCCACGCAACAGCCACAAACCCACTACATGCTCGTGTCAATATATATATATATATATATATATATATATATATATATATATATATATATATATATATATATATATATATATATATATATTGTTGCGTACATGCACGAAGACAAAGAAGCGTATACGCTGAACGCACTTGTCACCCAGAGCGAGAGAGGAAGAAGAGGATCAGGAGGATCTTTAACCAGTCGGCCGCTTCTGAGCTGCCTCTCACGACCTAATGAACGGCCCCTTTCAGCGTCTACCAGTCTCTTTCAAAGGTAACAGAGTGGTGGAGGAGCTGGGTAAGCGCTTCAACTACGGAACGATCACTGCCACAGCTTCGACGAAGCCGTCGACTTGCCGGTCTCCCACCATCTGTCGTGAGTGACTTCGACATGCCCGAAGAAGCAGGAGTTTCCAGGACGGCACCATCTGGCCCGCTTCCGTACTACCGAGCTCCACCGCCCTTCGGAGGAAAAGCCGAAGAAGATGTCGACGCCTGGCTCACCAAGTACAAAAGTGTGGGCAAGTCCAACGGTTGGGATGCAGCCGCTATGCTAGCCAACGTAGTGTTCTCCCTGACCGACACCGCACTGGTATGGTACGGGAACCACGAGGACGCACTCACGACGTGGGATCTTTTTGTTGAAGAGCTGAGCAAACACTGTCGCAACGGGCACAGCTACCAGGTGAGACATGCACCACTTACATAGAAAAAGTGTTAAGGCTGTGTAAGGTGGTCTGTGCTACCATGTCGGAAGAGGACAAAGTTGGGCATCTGCTCAAAGGAATTGCTGAGGACGTGTATAATTCTCTAATTGGAAAAGAAAGCCTCAGTTCTGTGTCCGACGTCATTCAACATTGCCGAACGTTTGAAACGCTCAAGATGCGTCGAATTGCGCCCAAGTTCGGTCGGCTGGCTAACGTTACAACGTTTGCCAGTGTGGACACGAATCCTGGCCTCGACTTTTTTCTACCATTCGACAGATTGTTCATGAGGAACCGTCCCACCGAGAAATGTCGTGTTCGACAGCTGACCATCGCGAGTTGTGTATGCCACGTGAGGCTATGGATGTGCCTCCTTTGACCCCATGGCAACCGACGATAAGCGCGGCAACTGTGGAGTACAGCCCAGCCCCACAGTCAAGGATGACAACCAGATTTCCCGCGCCGCGGTATGGCCGACGCTCTCAGTGCATGCCTCCTCGACACCCGACGTCTCGGTACGACGCTCCCAACCAGTACATCCGTCACACTAGAGCAAATGATGACACTCTATTCATCGACGAGCGACCGACATTTCGACCTCGGCCGGTGTGCTATTCCTGCGGTGTGCCAGAACACATATCGCGATTTTGCAACCGTCGGGTGACTCCTCGGTATCATTAACCATCCGACTCTTCACGACCCTCCGAAGAGCCTCATGGTGTCCGGCGGCCGGCCCACATACCACCGGATGACAACTATTGGCCCAGCAACTTCCGCAACCACTCCCCGGCATCTGACAGGAGTTTAACGCCCCAACCGCGACCTCGTGCTCATCGTTCTCCTTCACCACTGCGTCGCAAAGCGCCCTCTTCGCCACCGGAAAACTAGCCAGCGCGGCCAATGGGGGTGAGGTCGCTGGGAACGTGCTACTGTGAGAAATACCTCCTGTGTGTATGTTTAAAAATAAAGTGCGTGTTTTGGTGGATCATGTGCCTGTGATGGCCTTGGTGGACACAGGTGCAACGATTTCCGTGGTGAGTGCTTCCTTTAAAGACGTGTTAGGGCGGAAAAGTTTTTTGACCTGGGATGAAACTTCGACGTTCTGTGGAGTGAGTGGAGAGCCATTGCGCCCTATTGGTGAGTGTAGTGCTGAGGTATTTTCGGGAGGGCTTATAATAACGACAGAGTTTGCAATTAATCCTCGGTCGACACATGATGTCATTCTCGGCATGGAGTTTTTGCAAGAAGATATATATATATATATATATATATATATATATATATATATATATATATATATATATATATATATATATATATATATATATATATATATATATATATATATATATATATATATATATATCCAGCCTGACAAGGAAGATAGGTTGTCCTTGGCATTACCCACTTTTCTTTATTCATATTTACATTACAATTAGTTTAATAACTGTTCCTATAAATTTCTTTGCATTATTGTCTGTTAGATCTCATTAATATGGTGTCAAAACACGGGAAAACGAGCCCTTAAGTATACACTTCTTTCCCGTATTCTTTAACGAGGGTCTCGTATTGGCAGACTTGGGGTCGTTAGGTTGTATACGAGGGACTATTGGTCAGCTGCCAGCTTGTAATAAGTTCACGTGCTACGTGACGCCATACAGGCTCAAAAAAAGAGTGTACCCCACTCTCCTCCATGGCTACAAGTGGCGCTGACTGACGATCCCACGTTGAAATTCACATATAAACACAATAAAGAGGCTGGGGGGATGGCCGCTGTGGTAGCAAAGTGGTAGAGCATCGAACGCGTTATTCGAAGGTCGCAGGATCGGTTCCTGCTCATGGCAAGCTATCTTTTCACCCACTTTTCTTTCTTCGTATTTGCATTACAATTGGCCATGTGGCCATTACAATTGGCCACGCTGGCCATGTGAAGTTTTTCTTAGCATTCACATTTATTATATGCCTTCATTGGGTCGACGCTGCCGATGTCGGGTATTGCTTAACGCTCACGCGTTAAAATATCCCATTTGTGTTCTCGTCGTTCCTAGGTAGATAATGTCAATCACTCATGGCACATACCCACATACAAGTGGCGGCACATACCCGCCCGTGGGCATGTGCCACTGCCTGGCGGAAAGTGTTTGACAACGTACGTGACGCGACTGTGACTGTAGTCATGTATTCACCAGTGCGTCATATTCGTCAAACCATCTTGCCCTCCCATGATGATTTTGGTTCACGCCAAGTTAACGCGGTGGCCAAGAGAGCACCCAAACGTAAGCGGCTAGATAGATACGCTCAAAGTTGCCGAAGTTCGCTAAGAAATGCCTCGCATTCAACAGTTAATAATGTACCTTTCATGAAACATTTTCTCTACGAGTTTTAAATACTTATCAACGTGAGCCTGAAGTACGTGGTTTTAATGTTGTACGATGACTAATGATCTTATGCTGCTGTTGCTATTTGTCAAATGATGCGAAAGCCTTCGTCAAGCATTAGTGACTTTTCACTTTTGTGCCACAGTATCCGTGTAGAGAATTTTGCAATGTCTTTTGTGATGTCGAAATAAACTAAATGAATATTCAAACCGTAGCATGCCGTAAATGTGCTGGTGTCTATGTACACTGCCTGTCACAGGCCCTATCTCAAACAGGTCGAGATTTCAAAAAACTTGAACTGTCCGACCGAACATTTTCGGTCGCGCTAGTACTTCGCTCACGATTACGTACTGTCAACTTTGAAAGTTCAAAGACCACGAGGCACAAGAATAAGCTGAATATTCTCGCTTATTTGGCGACAAGAATTAGATTCAGATTGCGGCCATGTTCCGAAGCGTATCCCTTATGGACATGTCAGATATGACACTTGCATAAATTATATCTGGCCACATATATGGGTCGACTAATTATATGTGGCCACATATATAAATGAGCACATATGCCTTCCGTTTACCATATATGAAGGTATATCTGGTGGGATCGGTTCCTATGTGGGTTCAAATCCAGCTAAAATCCAGCTATATATATGTACCTATGACATTGCCACACAATATATATCATATCAAGTAGATCCTTATTCCGTAAGTGCTCTCGTATATGAAATGAATTATATATATAAATAAATATATATATATATATATATATATATATATATATATATATATATATATATATATATATATATATATATATATATATATATATATATATATATATATATATATATATATATATATATATATATATAATTGACAGCTCGACTTTGATGACCCTTTTAAAATTCGTCCTGGAATCTAACAACTTTGAATTTGACGGCACTTATTACCTTCAAGTTAATGGCACCTCGCATTTCCGATGGAGGCGGAAATGTTGTAGGCCCGTGTGCTCAGATTTGGGTGCACGTTAAAGAACCCCAGGTGGTCTAAATTTCCGGAGCCCTCCACTACGGCGTCTCTCATAATCATATAGTGGTTTTGTGACGTTAAACCCCACATATCAATCAAGTTAATGGCACCTCGATGGGCACACCCATAGGCCCTGATTATGCCAATATTTTCATGGGCATACTCGAAAACGAATTTCTGACAAGCCGTTCACTTAAACCATTGTACTACAAAAGGTACATTGACGATATATTCATGATTTGGCAGCACGGTGAGCCTCATCTCTTATCGTTTATTCACGATTTCAACAACGCTCATCCGTCCATTTCATTCTCTCATACCCACTCAGGACAAACTATCAACTTTCTTGATGTAACAGTGACATTGTGTGACAGCAAGCTTACCACTAAAGTTTACAGAAAGCTAACTGATACTCAACAGTACCTTCACTTTAATAGCAACCATGTCAAGCACTCTAAAACCAGCATACCCTACAGCCAGGCCCTTCGTTTTAAAAGAATATGCTTCCAAGAAACTGATTTTAATTCCAATTGTGCGCAGCTTCGGAATGCTTTATCAAAACAGAAATACCCTTACAAGATTATAGATGACGCCATAAAAAGGGCAAGTAACCAGGACCGCAAAACGCTTTTAAGCACCAAGAATAAACAGCCGGTCTTCTCCTGCACTAACCTTGTTCTAACATTTTCCGCGCCTGCGCAACACGTAAATGCCATTTTAAGAAAGCACCATAACATATTGTACAAAGCGAACGACTTAAATCAATTTTCCCAGAACCACCGCGTGTGACGTACAGAAGAGCGCAAAATCTGCGTGACCTACTCACGTCGTCAAAAAGCATACGCAGTAAACCTACTGGCTGCCGTCCTTGCAACAAACCTCGTTGCAAAGTCTGCCAGCATATGACCACTTCACTTATCGCAAACACCACCGCATCTAACTTCAGCGTGAAAATAAATGGTCACTATAACTGCGACACGCGTAATGTAGTTTACCTCCTGGAATGCTTGATCTGTGGAATGCAGTACTTAGGCGAAACCGAAACACCCTTCCGATATCGGTTTAACAATCACAAGGCTCATATCTCTTCACTTCCTCACCTTCCAATATCAAAGCATGCTAACGCAATGGGCCACTCATTTGAAACATTAGAGCCACGATTCTGGAGTCTGGCTTCCGAACGCATCATGACAGGGAAGTGCGCGAATCATTTCTCATCTTTAAGTTCAATACAATCGCAGGCGGTTTAAATGAGAGTACGGGGAAACTCAGCGTCTTGCACCAGTGACAGCTGTAGATGTTATTGCTTGTACCAGCTGTAATCCTTGTGCTGCACGTGTCGTGACTTGTTATTTGATTGCTTATAAGTAGGATGTGATACGGGGGCCCCCATATAGATTTGATCTCTGATTGTTGTACTTGTTTTTATGATGTTTGCACTCACGTGATTATTGCAAGCGAAACGTATGCGCTTATATGCTGTTGTACCACTGTTACATCTGTTATTCTGACGAAGGCCGGTCCCACGGCCGAAACGTAAGGAAACCTTTCCGTTTTTCGACGTGTGTCTTCTTTTTATTCATATATATATATATATATATATATATATATATATATATATATATATATATATATATATATATATATATATATATATATATATATATATATATATGATCTAACAGACAGGTTTTTATGAAAAAATATTTATTCAGCTTTGTGTATCTGCTAATAGCACGTGCTACGCGGTTCAACTAATACAGTCACAGGCATTTGGGAAGTAATGTTTGCTCAGATGTAATGGCCTTGAAGTTTTGACACCCACTGCACCTGAACTTTCTGGCTTTGTATCTTAAGTATACTTTGACCATTCGAATGATTAGAATTTTCTTACTTCCTCGTTCTCTTTTCCGTTTGTTTCGTTGCAGTTTTTCACATCTGCCGTGAAGTTGTATGCACCTTAATTCCTGGTTAACGCTAGCGATTAACCACTTGCCCTCTGCCTCTCACAGAGCCGGTTGTACATCAATACATACTTTCATTTTTTTATGCCTTTGTTTATTAATTCATCGCTTATTCATTGACAAGTCTATAAAATTTTAGAGACAATGTCAGCTTTGAATTTATTGGGATAAAGATATAAGTGCTAATGTTCATCAAGTTTAATCATCTCAATACTGGGCAGCCAGTCAGGGCACAAAGAAAGAGGAGACAGATGAGCGTGGTAGACTCCCAAGCACGTAGTAGTCCTAGAGCGGCCCTGTCACGCTTTCCCAGGTAACCACCGGATGTTCTAACTATAGGAGCTTTTTTTCTAAACTTATACCTCGTTCAGAAAGAACACAGGCTTTTTCGTCTCCACTTCCAGCTACTGAGAAAGTAGAGTTCTTAGTAGACAATGTTTTCCTATCAATATGCACCCCACACATCACAAGGAAAGAAGGCAGGTACGAGTGAATGCTTTACGACGAATTCATAGCCAAGATCCGGACGCCAGATATACAGACGCCGCCAAGTATGCTGGTAGAGACGCGCCTACGCTTTGAGCGTCGTTGATTCTCGAGGCGCAGAGCTCGCATCTGCCACAGTACGCACCCTTAGCCCAGAAACTGCAGAGGAGAAACTGCAGCTACCACAACGTGCTTGGATGCAGCTGCAGTATTTACAGACTCTCAAGCAACCATGCGAAACTACAGCAAAGGTCGTGTGTCTACCCACGCAATCCAGATATTGCAGCGCCGAAGCACACTGATGCCGTTCACCAGTGTGACATGGGTTCCTGGGCACGAAGGACTGGAGGGAAACGAGGTGGCTCATCCCGCGGCCCGCTATCACGCCTACCGAGCTACACCTTCCCGCTTTCTAGACGCCACGACTGCGTCCGCGGAGGTTGAGTCGTTACCTAAGACTTACTCTGCAATACTGCAACACCATAGGCTGGCGCACAGAGAGTATCCACACCCGAAGCCAAACAAAGAGGACCGCACCATACTGAGAAGACTGCAGAGCAACATATACACACACGGCATACTAATGCACCGATTGTGCCCCACATTACATGAATATGTTTGCCCAATCCGCGCCGTATCTGACACGTTGGCACACCTGATCCTCGAGTGTCCATGCATTATACATTCGCCTCCCCCGAATACCTGCGACACTGTTCAAGAAAACGAACACCTTCTCGAAACGTGGGAGGCCAAACTCGCCGTGGAGGACCTGGACCAACAACGACGTCTCGTCGCGAGGGCCAAGGAGGCAGCGAAGGCCAGAGGGTTCCTGGAATGAGGAGACCTCCCACCTAAGGTGGACGTGGCACCTATACAGTGCTACACCATTTCCAAAAATAAACGTTTATTCCTCCTCCTCCTCGCATCGGTTCTCCACGTGTTCTGAAAATTCTTTCTCTCTTTTGAAGCTTGCGTGCGTGCATTCATCTATAAGTCTACTCATAGATGAAAAAGAAAAAAAAAGCGCAGCCAGCGTCTGTATACTTAAACCGCCTCTTCGAGGTGAGAAACATGCATGAAAGGAGAGATGACATCGCATAAGAGAAGCAAAACGAAAACATGCGGGAGGAAAGGGGAGCGGTGTCGTTTTACTATTTAGGCTGAGTGGTTTCCGGTTGATAACAAAACATCGTAACCAACCATTCCGGGTTTACGGGAGTTCTCGCTGACTTCCAGTTCCCTGAACACGAGGAGTGCAACGGCGTTCCTAGCACCATTTGACGGCAGCATTCGGAGCCCTCACTTCGGCACGTGGCTACAGTTTCAGTTGATACCTTGCGTTTACTTGTTTCTTTTTTGACCAGTCAAGCAGGAAAACGGCACGTGGACACCCCTTTTGAAATGAAGTACTCCAGGACGTACTCTATTTTCCCGTTGTTTTTTTCTTTATGCATCTTCTTGGGCATCTGCGAGCCTGGGAATTTGGCGTGCCCATGTTATTGTTTCTCGTGTTCATTTCAAGCTAATGCCTCCTTTCAGATTTGCTGACGCGAATACGCCGCAGCCATGCCATTTTTAAAGTAATGCGTATGGCCCTCTTACGTTCAGTTTGTGGTTTCATGCAAATTGGCGCCGCGACCATGGTTAGTACTTGCGTTTCGTGCAACCCCGACTATTTAGCGTGGGTACGACGTGTTTGTTCTTTAATGCTAAAATGCTTCGTGTTTTTCACACACAGCGAAACGAATTAAATTCTTGTGATGTTTCGAGGCAGATGGATAAGCGAATTTATAAATTGCTCTCATGGGACCACATGAAATGTTAGTGTACGAGAAAATTGTTCTCTGTTTATGAACAGATTTATTCTAGCGCCGAAGCAGGGAATCAACGCATAGATTTATTAGGAAAATAATACCATCACAAGTCCTTGTTCCACGCTTACTCTTTCTAATCGCTATTAGAAAATGCTGCAGCCTTTAAACAGGAAATTATACGCTTTACAACCATAAGTGATCAACACACTCACATCTCTTGTCTTAATGTAGGGTAGGAATGCAGCAAGTGAATCAATCAATCAATCAATTAATCAATCAAACAATTACAACCTGAATATTTTTCTCAAGAGGATTTGCTTCAAGGGAACCAATTTCTGATAGGTAACAAAACGAAACATAATAAATATAGCTGCTGTCGGCGCCTGGCTCTTGGTTTTCAGCCGCATCTTCCGTCGCTCGGGAGGGAGGAAGAGGGTTGTCATGTCACGCTTCGGATATGTGTTGTGCCGCTGATGTTGGCTAAAGCTGCTTGCTCCTAGTAGGTGGTAAAATGCGGTGGGATGCTCCTAACTACTGGTGAAGTCTTGCGTCAGCATCAAGGAACGAGAATGTTACTCTGCATGTAGTGCGTATCAGAATGCACGGCTACACACGAGAAATACAGCGCGTAATAGAAAACAGGGAGGTGTTCACCGTGGCATGCATTCGCCAAACTGTAACTACGTGGAACCGCGGTCACCCGTGAAAGATAGAAAGAGAGAAAGAGAGTAAGAAGAAATTTACGATTTACGCCATGAAAGCAATGCCCGTCGCCACGCTCCGGCACAGATCAGGCAGTCGCTGGCATGGCGTATGGAGTGATACAATGATAGACTAATGTCAAAGCTTAGTATTATCCCTCTTCGTTAATAATTATCTAGATAAGCTTCGTCAAGAAGTTTAGAGCGTTGGTTTGGTACGCCACTGGCAAAACACGTTGTAGCCGGTGTTTAGATGTCAAATACAGGGTTATGCTTTTAGACGCACTGAAGCCTGGCATTGCACACGAAAGCAGGCACAGAGAGAACACAAATGCACACTCAGGTACAGACAACGACGTGCTCAAGAACTCGAAGCATGCGAGGATCACCGGCCTTCGGGCGCTGCAACAACACCACGCGCTCAGGTGTGAGAAACGCACGCCGCATTCCAAACTAGATCTGCGAATGCTTTCGACTTCCTGGGAAATTTGCGCGAGTGAGTGAGTGACCGCGCCAGATATGCAGGCGACACGACTCCTCTCCCGCAGCCGCGCTTCTTGTGCAGTCCACTCGCTGCGTGTAGTGGGGACGGTGGACCGGAGGTCGTTGTGTCTCGGGCAGCGCGCGTTCACTTCAAGGCTTCCCCGAAACGATGCTCTCTTGCTGAGAAAGAGCAGTAAACGACAAAAAAAAAAGAGACAATAAATAGACGCTTTGATGGTGAATTAGTCTTTGTAATGCGGCCGGTACGACTGAGGAGAAAGCTGTCACAATGAAGCATGAGAAGCACCTCCCGGTATTTGCCGATGCGTATTTGCTTCAGTGTCCAATCAGGACCTCTCCTGTTGTGATCACGGTGCTCAATCGGTTCATCGGCAAATCTGGACCTCCACGTAAACATGCCCTTTTGTAAAACCTCATCTTTCAGATTTATTCGCAATCATCATAGCCCAGGCGTCGTGTCATTGCACCATCTTCACCATATATACTTTACCTACCTTTGTAGAAGCACATTTTCATTTGAATGGATTGCAATAGTAAATAAACGGCTAAAATATTGCTTGCAGCTGTCAGGTCCTTCAGCTATCTCTCCAATTCGCAAATGAAATTGGCACATGGAAAACGAATCTGGAAAAAAAGAAAACTTCATGTTTGCCCCAATTTTAAGCAGATGTTCGCCTAAATTTTTCATCAAATGATGAGATGTCATGTTTATAAGCTTAATGGGTGCCCATGTATACCTTCATTGCTTTAGTTCTGACATCCCCGTGGCTAAAAGGTCGGTGCCGGACTAATTTGGAAGACTAGTGGATTTTGGGAAAGTTTTGCCGCTTTCGCCACCTCCGCCCTTCGTCATTAACTGTGACATGACCCCACTGGAAGTACAGTACAGTTGTAAAGTACCCACAGCGCCATCATTCATAATAATTTTGGAAGAAGCTGCAGACCACGTCCGTAAAGGCATGTGTGCACATACGTGGCTGCATACTTTGTTGACGCTGTTGATGGGACTGAGGATGATAATGATGATGTTTTATGGCGAAGCTTCTAGTACTGGGCGGGCAAATCTCAACCATCTATTCGTTGCGAAGACCACACGATGGACACCTAGCACGATTAAACGCCTCTGCTAAGCAAATGTACAGCTGTGAACGTGACTTCTCACTCGGAATGACGCCTGTGTAGAGTCCCTAAAAGGTTTCGAGCCCTTGGTTGATATGCGGCTGGGGCGGAGGTAGAAATATTTTTCAGGATGGTGAGGGAGGCACCCCCTTAATATAGTCATTTTTTGCTCTGGATGTTATGGCAAAAATATTTCAGGGGGTCTGGGCATGGTTTTCGTGTGCCATCTTCTGGCTACGCCACTCACATGTGGTAGAGTTCTTGACTGTCAATTATCGCCTGATTGGAACGGCCTGTGCCGTTACAACGCCGAAATACATGCTCGTCAAAATTTATTGATTGAACTCATCTGTAGCGCCACTCAATAAATTTGTGTAGCCACCAATATGAAACAAGCAAAACTCTACTTGAAGGAACATCAGTTAAACGAACTATTCAGTTGTACGAACTCTCTCTGTTTTTAAATTCTCCGCCTAAGCGCCACTGGACATAATGGCAACACAATTTAAGCTTCGCGAGATTTTTGCAGAGCGCATTTCAGCTGCCTTAACGTATTGTGTAACACCATCCGATGTTTCTCACGTTATATTGATAAGAAATTGTCTGAAAGATTGGATAGTGCGTGGCGTTTCGAGCAATACGTCACCTGTGACTCTTGCGTTAAGAAAGACACTGCTCTGTTCACAGAAAGGGCTGTAGCTTCAGCCCAGAGGAGGAGAAAAAAAGAGGAAGCACGAAAAATAAGTCGCTATTACTAGGCTGCGGTGTCAAGATCCTTATCGCAGTTTTTATTTACACAGAGCTGGTCTGGCTGCTCACCCTAATTGTTGGTTTTGTGGAGTCCCTGAAACCACTGACCATTATCTAATATATTTTAAAAGATACGCCGCATTTGTTACGCAAAATTACATTGGATTCCGTCTTCCGTCTCATAAGATCCAAACGTACTTTTATTTGGGGGCTTTGTTCCTAAGATTTCGGTGACGGGAAAGTTGCTGATGCATAGCAGGAGTTTATTAAAGGTTCAGAGACGTTCAGTCTGTAGAACAAATTATTACTCATAAGTTACTTGTTCCCAAATTGCTTTATGTATTCCATTTATTTATTGTTGTTCGTTGCTGAAATTATCCGCTTCATTTTCTATATCTATAATTTCTAACTGTCATTTTCTAATACTTATTTTTCCTTGATTTATCTGATTATTTTAAAGACGTTACCTAACAAAATAAAAATATTTCCTTATATAGAACTACCCAGTTCTCGGCCAATCTCCCAGTGCAGGTGTGTGCTACAGATTCCATGCTCTCCTTTTTTGATATAAAGCAGCACTAATGTAATCGAAAGTTAGAATTAGAAATTAGAATTAGAGTACTGAACCCAAGATGGTTTATGTGAGTGTGGACACAGTGAATCAAAAACGTTGCAGTGAATGTTTTCGTGACATCCGCAGACATTATTGTAAAAGTGCAGCAAAATAATGCTTCATTTCTCAAAACAGGCTAATTAAGCAGAAATTCATATGGCAATAAGCAACATAGCAAAAAAAAAGGGAATTAAACTTTAATTTAAACAACGTGTGTTTTCTTTTCCTCCTTGCACCACAGCAATTTCACCACAGCCAACTGTAGTGAACTTTTTTATGTAGTTCTTTAAAATTCGTTCAAGTGAAGTTTCACCGTGTCTGCAGACCTCACCCGATATACATTACATTGTTAGGTTTTTAAGTAAAATAAAGTGAAGTTGTGAGGTGAGTACCATGTGAACTATCAATATTTGATTGCAGTCTTTGTTATCGCGGAAGGAAATTCTCGATTTTTGGCTCCAGTTGACGAAAGGTTTTCTTTGCTTTCTCCTCGTGCGTATTTTTTTATGTGATTTCCGTGACAAAAACACGTCACTTAAGTCTTGATTGACAGCGGCATAAAATGCTTTGGCGTTAAAAAAACGATATACAAATGTTGATCAAGACATTAATGTTAGCTGAAAAACAAGTCCCTCAATTGAGTTTGTTACGGCTTGTATCAGTCGTAATAAAACAGACAGCCGATAGCTTGCCACAGAAACATTCTTACATAATTAGTTGGTTAAACAGCAGCACGCTGTACAAAACGTTATAAAATGAGAATGACAAAAAATGAACATGATTGATGCTCGAAGGCTGCCTATAGTCCTCTGACTTTCGGGGAATGAATGATTACGCATGTGCAGTTCCTACCTTTTGGGGGTTATCAGTACCAATGGAGGTGTATGATAGAGGTAGAACAAGGTCATTATGCAGGGTGGCATATTCTAAGTAGTACATCACAGTTTCGTGAGCTCATAACAGCCTATACACTGTCGTGTCATAACAGCCTATACACTATACACTGTTTTGATTCCCCTTATACACAGTAAGGGGAATCAAAATAGCTGGAAGTATGTCATGGCCCTAAAAGCTACACGCGAAACACTCATGTAAACAAAGAAGCACTGTCTTTACCTACAATCGTATACTGTTATTTTTGAAAATAACCTTTCTAGACATTCTCTTTGTTATTTTAACGCACCCCTGCGCTGTCTCGTTGCGGCTCTGTTCACCACCTCACGTCGGGAAGATGTGAAATAGGCGGCAAGTTAATTGTTCTGAGCTCCATTGTGTGTTTAGAAAAAGTGTTGAACGATTAAGAGTAGTTAGTAGTCCACTATGGGGGGACACGAGGCCAGCCCGTTACAAGACGTCACCACCAATAAAGATGGTGCTCGTAACAGTGGTAGACAGGCCGAATTACTCCAACAAAAATGAGGACATGTAATGAGAACTTAGATTGAGAGAGATGGGGAGAAAACAAACTTACTGTGTGAGGAACGTAGCAGCTGCAGTAGCATTTATTTCTGCAAAAAAAAAAAAAAAAACCTACAGAGTCAGCACTCTACAGTGACAACTGATGTGCTTTTCGGGGAATTTTCAGATTGTCGAACGAAGCGAAATACTATTGTAATAGTTCACCACTCACGCAAAAAAAGTGTACGTGATCGCCTAATCAAATGAGAACCAGTCGCAATCACTATACGATTCAATTCATGCTGTTGGACATGGAAATAATTCGCCAGAGATAAAGGATAGAGGAAACACAGGCAAATCCAAATTTTGCATTTTCAACAAATAATTTGTTGCTTTTGCGATAGCACCCTATCTCTGGCAGCTACAATACGAGTTAAAGTAATCGTATCTGTAGAACCACGCGGTGCTGACCTAGTGGCGTATTATTTCAGCTGTATCCCGGATGGCAACTGATTCATCTGATATGTGGGGTTTAACGTCCTAAAACCACCATATGATTATGAGAGACGCCCCTGATAGCAACTGTATTATCTTTTAGAGTGCTGAATAATATTGACGTCCGGGCAGGATCCGAGATGGCCTTGTTATTTTTCTGTAGATGGTAAACAAAAGTCACAGCTTTGTCGCAAAGGAAAGCAATGAACGCGATAGCAACCAATTGGAAGGTCACGCGAAGAATGGCAAGCAGATCAAAACGTTGCCCGCCTTTCTCACGCAAAAATGACGCATGAAACGTACTCATAAGTACAGATCCGATCTGTACTTATGAGTTTGTTCGCATTCAATGCTTTATTCGCATTATTCGCATTGAAACGCCTATTCGCACTGAATGCTAATAAGCGTTTCAGTTGTTACTCCGCTGTGTCTTATAAGCGCACCCTTTTCGCAAATGGAGACTGTACAGCGAGTGCAGTGATTTTTGTGCGCCCGGTAACTACAACAGAATCGTTCCGGTGAAAGTCTAAGGTTCGCGATTATCCTTACCACGAGACAAGCGCGCACACGCGTGAGCATTCACCCGGCATCCCTATCCGCGGTGCAAAGTACGCGTCGTGGATGAGACAGCGCGCCGCCGCGTCGTGATGATGTGGCGACGAGTGCTCTTTGCGCCGTCTCGCTGGTAGTGCTGAAAACACGATTGTTTCCTCGAGATGACCATCGTCAGTGGTAAGTGGTAGATAGATATAAAATAGCTTGCCGTTTCAGCGTTGAAGAAGGTCTCCTTCGTGGCTCAGTGGCTAACGCATCACACTCACAAGGAAGGTGCCGGACGTTCGATTCCGCGCTTCAGAGTCTTTTTCCGCAGAATTTTTCTTCCTTGAGTTTTCATTTGTATAGATAGGTAGGTATACATATACGGTGAAAAAGGGCGACGCCGACGCCGGCGGCAAAATCTAGCTGAGAGTGTCCATATAGTTGCTACCATAATAAAAAATACTGGGAAGGGTCGGGGCATGTGGGAATGGGTGTTTGAGCTTCATCCTGCGAAGAGGCGAAGCATGAAATCTTTCGACAGAGATTTCTTCGTTGAAGCACTAGCGGGGGAAGGGGTGCCAAGCATAATTACGGGCGTGTAGGGAAGTGTGTTTACGCTCCGCTAACGATGTCAGAAAACTGCCTCATAATGCAGCTTGCTCAAAGGTGCTTCTTCCCCTTCCCTCAATACCCGGTTTCAGTTCCCTTAGGCATTTATAGGGAGGGGTGTTCCAGATTCACTAACGCCATCGGCTATTTGCTGGGCAAACTCTTGCCTTTTAAATGCGAAGCATTTCTTAGCGAACTTTGGCGACTTTGAGCGTATCTATCTATCTATCTATCTATCTATCTATCTATCTATCTATCTATCTATCTATCTATCTATCTATCTATCTATCTATCTATCTATCTATCTATCTATCTATCTATCTATCTATCTATCTATCTATCTATCTATCTATCTATCTATCTATCTATCTATCTATCTATATATGCTAACCGCTTACATTCGGGGGCTCTCATGGTCACCCCCTTGACTAGTCGTGAACGAAATTAGCATAGGAAGCTAAGAAGGTTTGACAAATATGACACGGTGGTCAAAACAGGAATAATGTCACAATCCCGTCGCGTACGTCGTCAAACACTTTCCGCCAGACAGTGGCACATACCCACGGGCGGGTATTGCCACTGGTATGCGCCACGGGTGATTGACACTTAGTATCTACCAAGGAACGATGAGAACATATAGGAAAAATCTCAACGCGCGAGCGTTAAGAAATACCGACATCGGTGGTATCGACCCAACGAATGCAAAGAATATATGTCAGTATCCCAGCTGGAATTGAGCCCAAGCATTCTGCGTGGCAATGAAGCATTTTACCACAGAGCTACGCCTGGTAGACGCTAATCTTCGTGAAACATCAACAGTGGTTGCAGTGCTGCCTACCCGATTTCATTAACATTACTACATATCTACTCCTTTGATACAGCTGTAACGTCGGGTTAACGTCAATTGTGGTTAGTTGACATGCGCTGAAGTTGATTTATGTAGCAGTGTCCAGGTCCAGCACCCTCACGAGCATCAGCGCTTTATATCAGCTGCTGGTGTTGCTGATATGCATGTTCCAGTTGGCATCGTTGCGCAAGTGCAAACTGGTTATATAAACATCTGGAGCTCTTCAACATATGTCTGCGCGTCCAACATTTATACATATATTTAGCGTCATTTCATGACGTGTCACTCAACAAAAAAATTGCAACACGGTCACCTTCCCTTCGCGTGCTTCCCATAACGTCGGTTTCGAGGTACGTGGGATCTGCCGAATTTTTTCATCTTTAGGAGAGCGGTAGCGGGTAGGGGGATTCACCCATTGTGGCACGTATTAATTGTTATGATGGACGGTGGCCTCATGACCCGCCATGACGACAGGAGAAGCCGAAAAGCCTTGCACCTAAGGCATTTCGCCCCTAATACTAGAAAATGACAATCTCTTTGTCTTAATAAACCAACTTTGGGAGTAATGAGAAAAATTAGAAGGTGAAAAAAATTGCGGCCGAAGTTGACTGGTGTCAATCATCATGGTGCTTGCGAACAACTCAACGGTGACTTGACAGCTCTTTGTCAGCGCTGTTAAAACGCGCCAAGTGTACGATTACAGCGGCGTGAAAGACGGAACTTCTTGAATCTGTTATTCCGCCTGATGATGCACGTGCCTGTGGCATTAGAGCATCGGGAATCGGTACTGAAGAGGCCCCAGGTTTAGATCCCGCAGTAGGGAACATTGTTGATATCCTTATTTACACATACTTATTTTTGTGTGGTGTACACATGCTCAGCGCTGAGTGAACATGCACATCTGTTTGTGCGTGCTTCTATGTGTGTGATGCCACACGGGAAACTACACGACGCATCCATCCATAATCGTTTGTTCTAGCAAAATATAAAAAAATGATATTAGAATTTCGACGTGACTATTGCAAAGCATGCACTTGCGATAAAATGCAATAGAAGAGAAAGCCTATAGCCTGGAGAGGAACGGCTATTTGGGCTAGTTGGTTAAATTCCATGGTAATAAGGGTTGCAGCGCAAGCACTAAGGTGCTAGAAGAAACGAGAAACGAAAGGCGAGGCAAGGAAAGCAAAGAGGATAACACCTTAATGCTTGCGCTTTATTACTATAGCCTGGGACCGATCAAGAAAAAAAAAATCTCTGAACGAGAAAGTGAACCTGACGTAGTAACGCTTATTACGCAATAGGAGGTCACCCGCGAGGGGACACATTTGCCTAGCGCAACTTTGGCAATAGCAAATGCGGCGTCATTTTTCTTTTTTTTTTTTTTGCAGGTCCCGACTAACTATTCTACTCCATGTTGAGAAAACAAGAAATGTCCACGTGGTCGAGGCCGGCGTCGGGATCCCTCTCCGCGTTTCCGAAGCCGTGCCCGAAACTCTGTGGCAGCGCCCTCGTCGCGAGGCACGGCGTCTTCCTGAGTTATCGGCCGGTCGATATCAACGCAGGAGAGAGAAAAAGAAAATTCGCTTTCATTTTTATCCAACGACGTTTCCCCTTTCCACCCCGTTTCTTTCTGCTCGTTTCGGCCTGGCGGTCTCTCGTTACGTACGCGTTTCGTCGCTCACTCCTGATGCTTCAGCGTCAAATCCCGCCATTCCACCGCCTGTTAGTGTAACTCCATTCCAATGCTCCGATTATGGAGAGAGGGAATGTAAGAAACGAGACTTGAATGAAAGAGGAGAGGCGAAGGAAGGCGTAAGCGGTGAGAGAGCGAGAGACAGGAGTTTAAAGGCGTTCTCCTCTTCTCCTGCTCCCAATTATAGTGCGTTCTTTCCATCCGGGAATCCAGAAAAGAAAGAAGAGCCGTGCCGAACGGACGGATCGCCGAAGGGAGCCGCACTCTCTCCCTCCTCCGCATAGCTCATAGAGCAGCAAGTTAGTGGAGCAGAGGTTGTGAGGGAGGACAGAGAAGGAGAGGGAGTGCGGCTGAGGAAGAGGAAAACCCAAATAAATATGGCGGGCAGTCGCCGCGAACGAGAAGCCGGCGCCGCCGCTGCATCGCATCGTGCTAGCAAAGCACTCGTTCACCGAGAAGCGTCGCCGCCGTCGATTTTCCGGAAGGCGGTAGCGTGGCATACAGCCGCGGAACTTCAGGAGGCAGTGGGGTTGCAGCTCTGCGTCGTCGACCCGCCAGCCAGCCATCGGTGTGCGCCGGTTGTGTGTAGTATACGGAGAAGTGTGGTGCGGTGTGCGCTTACAAGGAAGGCGCGCGTGCAGTTTCTTGAAGGTGTGTCGGGGGAAGGGAGTTCGAGCCCCCGCAGTATTTGCAAGGAGCACGCGAAAACCCGGAGAACTAGCCGCCGGAGTGTGAACCTGCTTTTCGCCTGCTCAGTGTGTTGGCTCAGCCCAGGCGGCTAAAACTAAAACGCCTCGTTTACTGTTGAGCTGTCGCTTCGCTTCTCGGCGACCCTTTGCGATCGCATACATATCGGAGAACGGAGCCAGCTGCACGACTGTGTCTCCGGCTCGTGTGAAAGGCCGTAGAAAGGTTGTTGGCTCGAGGAAGGAAGGTAGGAAGCGGGGCTCGCTAGCAACCTCGCATGGGAGCGAATGCGGTAACCAGCTCAGAGAGCTGCTCGTCGACTTGTGTGCGACGGTTAGTTAGCCGTGCCGGTGGGTTGGGACTGAACTAGGAGCGAACGACCCTGCTTACAAGAGGAGGAAGGATGCTAGTCCACAAGTAGAGAGGCGCGAGCACGTGGTGATTCGGGACGCCGCCGTTGTGTGTGTGTGCGCGCGCGTCTCTCTCTCTCTCCGCCGACACTGAAGAGGCCGGGTTGTGACTAGGGTTGTCATTTTGGAACACGTCCAAGAGAACAACGGCCCGAACCATTCCATCGACCACGCGGCTTCGGCTTTTTCAGGTAAGAGAGCTGGTTCAGGCGCAAAGACCTTGCTTTGTGAAGCGTACTTTCTCTCTTTCTCACATTTTTTGTTCTCTCTCGCTCGCTCTTCCCGTGTTGGGCGCGCGTGCCGGGAGCACCTCTTCTTGTACGTACCGGCGCGGCGTGTCTTGGAGTGTGTCAAACTGTCGATTCCCTTTCCTTCTTCACCACTCGCATCTTCCACGCTGTGGCCGCGCGGCGCGCCTCCTGCTCGTGGTTGAGATATGTTCATTCATTCTCGGTGGTAGCGGCGCATGGCAACAGGGACAACGTGTAATTGATATAACGATAGTTATTGCGTGAGAACATAACGACGACAACGAGGCAAGAAGGGCAGTCTTTGTTGTCGTTCTGTTCTCGCGCTATAACTATCGTCATGTCATACCAACTTGCCCAAGCTGCCACACTTCTATGTGTAATTGCAGTTTGTTGGCTGTTCATGACAGCTACCAAGTAAATGTCTGTTGCATTGAGTGTCGTGTTGGAGAGTTGTCTAGTACGGTATTCATTGAAAAAAGAAAATGTTTTGCGCCAGAATTCCTGGCAAGAGTAAATTTGCCATATCATTATTTAAAGGTAAGTCTGGACATATCATCACCGAAGCGAACTGGTCGATTCGCGAATTTCGCCCCTCGATTCCAGATCCGCTTTTCTCAAAAAACGTCTTTAGCTAGAATTGTTCGTAAGTGAAACGTTTGGCCGATCACGATGCAGGACATATGATTAGTGAAACCTGACCTATGACAATAAAAACTTAACGAATGGAAGACTAGGCGAATTAGCCCCCTGATGTCTGGAGAGAGCTGTGAAAGTAGAGGGTTCGTTGGCAGCTTGATTTGATCTTTCGATTGTCGATCAGTCGTCTTCGTTGCGTTACGGAGACGTCAATAAGCGAGGGTAATGCCTAGTGAGCTCCGCTATGGCGCTGCACCGGGCTTGTTAGGCGGTTAATTTATCAGCCCGGCGCCCTGGCGTGACTTTTTCGTTCATGAACGAAGAAAGCAGCTCTTTCGAATTACGAAGGCATTAGGAATGGTGAATTTCCCTACAAAATCCAACATTAATCGAATAGTGACGAATGCGAATCTAATACTATTCAAATAGTTTCCGAATGGTAAGGCAACCAGTCTTTTTAAAACGGACCTTGATTTCCGCAGCATTATACTTCAAACAGATACTCACACACTCTAACAAAGAAACATTACGATCACTTTTAACCGATAAAAATATGACGGTTATGAGTGATGCTGACACGTCAGCGATTTCGCGCTATTTGGTAACCGTAGATTGAAGTACAGCAAATGCTTCAACATTCAGGGGAGTACTCTGCAACCTGTTTTTCAGTAAAATTGAGCCAGAAGAATGAGGCAATGTTGATCCAAGCACAACGCATATATAAAGATATGCAATCGAAAATAAATACGTTGCTGCAACGTGAGCTCAGCACCAAACAATGGTAAAAAGTCTGTGTTGAATACCCTATGTGCAAGTTCAATTTATATAGCACAACCCTCGCTTTTGTTATTCGTGTAAACGTAATAATGAAATTATGTGAGAGAGGGTTGCCGTGTATCATGAGCAGCCCGACCAACAAAGCAACCGACCTTATGACGATGATAGCTGATTGATAACACTTAAGCCTAAAAGCGTCATAAGCAGAGAGCCTTCATCTGGTGATCAATGTAGCATCGACAGTCCCGTAAGAACTTGGATGCTGTGCATCCGAGCAATTGAATAGTAAAACAAGAACAGCAATCTCTCACTCTTCTAATGTTTTGGTCTTTTCGTGTTTTACAGTTAGGTATTGATATGCAAAAAATATGGTCGCCATTTCTAATCTGTGCAATTTTATTTGATTACCGAATCAGAGAGAACGTTATTCGACTTATTATTTGAAATTCTTTAATAATAGCACACCTTTATCAATTACTTACAGAAGATAAAGACGAACTATGCCTGATTGACTTGCTTGGCGCAGAGGGCTTATTGACGGCACCCGAAGGCTATCATGTCTTGCTTATTGCTGAAATTTCGACCCTTGATTTCTTCTTGACTGTTTAATAGCAAACAACAAATCAAGGGACGAAATTACATACTGGGTGCTTTTTTTATTGGCGCCAGGTTAAGAAAGAGTAAGTCAGCTGTCAAGAAAAGTGTGGGCAGAATAAATAAAGAAGTCTAGAACGATGAAGGGTGCCTTTGTTATCGCAACTACATGTTCATAACTGAACTGAGAAATTGCTATAATGTCGACAAGTACCTACTGTACCCCGAAACCGAAGACACTTCACAAAAGGCAACCCGAATCCACGTGGAGAAGCCGCCCTGGCTTGATCATTCAATCAACATGGTTCGTTGGACGATTAATTTCAGAGCGTTCTACAGGCATTTCGAATAATGTGTACCAAACAAGTTTTTCGTTACCGAACGAAACCGGCATGACATTCTATATGTTTGGAAAGACGGTTTTTTTTTTCGAAATTTGAACGATAAAATTTCGTCAGGTGAACTCATTAATTCATCGTACTGCGAGGTAAAAAAAAAAAGAAAGCTGAATAATAGTGAACAGAGAGTGGCATCGGCGATACACAAGACGACCACTTGAGCGTATATTGCTGTAGCTGCAACGTTCGTCTTCGTCATCCAATTTTGAAGTGAAATTTCATGTGCTCAGATTTAGGCATCTTCAGAGTGATCCCCATCTCGGTCCGTTTGCATTGAGCAGCTCCAAACTGCGTACACGTTTGAAATCGTAAAGGACATTGGTTCACCTGCCGTTGATTTAACGACAATAGCCACTCCGGTGCAGCGTAATACATTTGCAGCACAGTCGGCACTTCAGAGCTTAAGGAAATGTTAACCGCATTCGTGTCTGAACTTTGCTGTCGCCAGGAGGTGGCAGAAATGTCATACAAGACTGATTTAATTGTCTTTTAACGTCAGCAGTGGCGAGTGGAGCAACATTTTGCTGACTCGCAGTTGGTGTATTGTGTGCTTTGGGCAAAGTTTGTAAGTTTTGCTTGCTGCCGGAGTACACAATGCCGTAGGAATATATGCTAAAATCAGTGACGTCCTTACATTGCGCATGCACTGATTATACGTTGAAAGCCTGCGTGCCTATATGTTCTCCCGAGCCAACGGGTATTGAAAGATCACGGGAAATCACATCCACAGCAAGTGATAGGTCGTATTGTTTTATTGACATCATGTACATAGTACACACACATAGTACACAATGCCGGAGGCCGGCAGAAAAAGCCATCGCAAGGATAGCTTGACGAAGCTGCGGGCCCCCGTTTTGGCACCAGCGTACAACGGTGTTCTCAGTACATAAAAAAAAAAAAATGTACTGAACAGATAAATCACTTAGTACAGGACCCGAAGTAAAATGTGAGCCCACTACAAATAACCACGTCTTGCGTACAAACCATACACAAAAGAAAAATAGACACTAACGGATGTACTAAATAGCTCAGTACATATATAGATTACCTTCATAATACATCCATACAGATTAACATAACTTTGTAATTTACATAGAGTACACTATAGATATATAATTGCACAAATCATTCAATACACGACCGAAAGAAAATATGAGAAAATATGAGGTGGTTACAAATCGCCATGCCTAGCGTACACCGACATATTCTCTATAGTTGACACTCATAGGCATGCGCGAGATATTATATAGTGTCAATGTAATTATTTGCAAGAAAGGAACGTATTGCATTGAAAGTGTTGCTTTCCAGCTGAAAGTTAAATTCGTATAAAGCATTTAGTAGCCTCGGAAGTCTGTTTCCTAACGTATGTCGCCCATATGTTGTTCTACAAGTTTTAACAATCCAAATTTCGCTGTTTCGCGTTTTATAAGGCTGAGAATTTCTTTTAAGGTTGGCAAGTTCAGTCAAGAATACATGTTTCCCCTTTCATTCTTGTTTATAGGCTTTCGCTTTTTATAGGCTTACACGCAGTATCGTGTAACTTACCAACATCAAAAAGTCAGGTAGGTGAATCCCTGTTATGTATGGCCTAATAAATCATTAGCACAACGGGACGAACCGCCTATTTGAATCTTGATGAAGGTACATTGAAAAGCATTAGACACCTCTTTGGGTATACAGGCCGACTTTTCTGCTGGCAAGGCTTTTATCGAATGCTGACCCGACGTACAACGCCAACCGTAATGCTTCCACATGATATTAATATCTAGGATTGCACGTCCTAAAATCACGATATGATTGTGAGGGACGCCTTAGTGCAGGGCGCCCGTAATTTCGACCACCTGGTGTTCTTTAACGTACGCTGACATGACACAGGGCACGGGTCTCACCGTTCCGCCTCCATTGAAATGCGGCTGCCCCGGCCGGAATCGCACCCGCGACCTTCGGGCCATCAGCCGAGCAGGCTTAGCCACTGATCCATCCAGGCGGACAGTGTTTACATATACAGGGTTAACGTATGTAACCCCATGAACCTCGTTTCTATAGTAACAGCCCGAATATTCGGTATATAAAACGAATGGCGGGTTGATTTACAAGTCCTGCACGAAGCGAAGTTTTCTTGCGCCAGCAACTTTTGTTCCTACAGGCTAAGAAAAGGACTCATATAAAACGGCTGCACCAGCATACTGGAGAATTATGGGACGGGCTATAGACCTACAACATTCTTATCGTAATCCTTGACAGCGAAACAGCCTAAATATTCTAGATACTTTTGTAGTCTTAATTTTTTGATTCACGGCTGAAGCCAAGTTCGCGACCGACATTATCACATTACGCCTGCGCCTGTCCGGTAGACGTACGCTGTCATTCTATATAAGAGACACGCTAATCGTCAGAAGTGCACATGGCTACAAAAGCCACTTTCTTAGCGTTCTAATCATGCTAATGCACGCTTTGATCTCTGGTATCATTCGAGATTCATCGGGAGAAGCAACTGTAGAAATGTACTTGTTCGACTGGACAGCTTTACTTTAGTTAGCGTCAATGTCGATAGTGAAAGCTACTCTAATGCTACTCTGGTTTATGGTTGCACTTTCATATAAGAATTCACATTCCGCTGACTTTTTCGCAATGAAAGAGATTGCGTGCGTGCATAGAAATGTACGACATCTATTCCTGCGTCACGGACTGTAGGTCATACAACAAGCAGCGATGGGTTAATCTAGTTAATGAACGGTTCCCCCTCGGGTTTGCCTTGGGCATGTAACGAGAACTTAGCTTGTTGCACGGGAAGAGCACAGTGCACGCACATTCAATGAGATTAAATAAACCGAGTCGGCATGCATGCCTGTGTTCTTCTCGTTATTTTATGGCTTCTTGCAGCCGACTCTGCTCGGTTACCGCCTGACAGAACATTGCTGCTTCATATCAGAAGCGTGCTCGCTGTTGCTTCTTCTTAAACTGGGGAAATAGCGTCTGTTGCGTCGATTTTTATGTTTCCCCAGCTAAAGTTTTTTGTAAAGTGCAGTACACTGATAGCTGAATAGAATTTTTACTCGTTCATTATCTTCGAGAATGCTTGAATTTGACAGTTTCACAGCTTTCGAAACGTCAGTAATTATTCTTTTTGACACTGGGATTGCACTAGGGTTCCGTGCATTTCCCCCGGGTGTCAATAAAAACTTGTACATTTTTAATATATTTTGTTTATTTAGCAAAGGTGACCTTATGATTTACTCAAGAAAAACTCTAGTTGTTGGAGACATGGCTTTCGTCTCATGGTGACGTCGCCGTTCATTCGTCGTCTCACCGTCATTCTGCGTGCTCTTTTTATTTTTCGCTGTCATCAAATCAATCTATCGATCAATCAATGACAACGATCTTCGAGCTGTAGAAGACCTTTCGAATCATGCGAACACTGTTGTTGAATGTCAGCGCATGCGTATATGCTTCAGCGGAAAAGCACATTTTGTAAGCGTCAAGTACAGAGGGCACTGTGTCGCCATAATTGGATAATGCGTGGAAACTGTTTTCAGTAGCGCTCGCTAATAATAGGCCTTCTCAGCTCATCCAGCGACCCTGATATGGAAAACAGAACCCCCCCCCCCCCCTTCCATTCTTTTTTGCGATGTCACTCTTCTTCTGCAACTAAGTTAAACCGCGCGGTCGATAAATGCATTACCCATCGCTAATTCTCGGAGGTTCGCTCAAACCTCTGCTGGATTAGCTGACGTGTAAACAAGGTCTCTCGATTCTCAGAAAAAAACGGGTCGCAGCCGCTGCGTATTGACAGCTTGGCTGTCTATCCTTTGATAAACGTGACACATATGCGACAGTACAAAGCTGCCAGCCTCCATACAATAATGGAAGAGCCAGACAAGTAAACTAAAGAAACGAAAATTCGTGCCACGCCTTAGCACATCTGCATCGCTTGTTTTACTTTATATAGTTCGGGTAGTCACAAAATGAACATTGGGGAGAGATAATGAATTAGGCCCGCTTTATTGAAATACGAACAGTGCGATATTATACCCCGGGACACAAAAGGAGACACAGACGGCGTTTTTTTGTGTCTCTTGTTTAGTGTCACTGTGTAGAATATCGCGCTGTTGGTACTTCATCATGCAAAACCAACTAGCCCAAAGCTTCAATTTACTAAGCCTCATTGAAACAGGTTTCCACAAAAATGAATGCAACAAAGCAAAAATGTGCCTCCTAAGAAAAAAAAAAGTGGTTTAGTCTTGTATTGTATGCACATCTATCTATCTATCTATCTATCTATCTATCTATCTATCTATCTATCTATCTATCTATCTATCTATCTATCTATCTATCTATCTATCTATCTATCTATCTATCTATCTATCTATCTATCTATCTATCTATCTATCTATCTATCTATCTATCTATCTATCTATCTATCTATCTATCTATCTATCTATCTATCTATCTATCTATCTATCTATCTATCTATCTATCTATCTATCTATCTATCTATCTATCTATCTATCTATCTATCTATCTATCTATCTATCTATCTATCTATCTATCTATCTATCTATCTATCTATCTATCTATCTATCTATCTATCTATCTATCTATCTATCTATCTATCTATCTATCTATCTATCTATCTATCTATCTATCTATCTTATTTCGACACTCCTTCTATTTTCTTGCTCAGTTTACTTAGCAACGCAACACTTGAGTAGCTACTGGCAACAACTATGGTCTTGCTTTCATATACAGGCAACACTGAAACATGACGACATAAGTTGACGAGGGAACTTGACAGAAGATAAGATTGCCACATCCTGAACGGCTGATTGCCATAAAGCCCACGATTGAGAGATCATCACATTGAAAGCGATACGGCGCATCCGAATGCCCACGTGACCAGAGCGCACCATCGAGGCACTTGCGCACGCTGGCCGATGCCGGGCTTATGGCGTGCGACACCGTCGCTTAAGCCTGCGAGTTATAATAGATTACCTCAAAAAGAAAATTTAACGAAAAATAGATCAACAAAAAACGGCATATCCCACGTACAGTGAGAATCGACGATATGCGAAGCACGAATGAGGAAGGGTGATACGTCCCATTAAAATCAGCACAACGTTAAGAGGTGGAGTTAAATCATCCCGTACATGACTTTCATGTCATGATTATCATGTTCGGACGTTTCATTTACTTTCGTCATATATAAACGTCACCTGATACAAATATTGGCGTATATAAAGCTAGGGAAACGGCCGCGAGCGTGCTATGAGCGTAGCATGTAGTCATGTTTAACGAAAGAAGCATTTCGCTTTCAAACGGGCGAGGCGTCAGATTTCCGATGAACGGTGCGTTGGTAATGCTCGACAGCTTTTCACGCTCCTCTGCACCTGCGGTCCGCGTATTATATACGGCGGCCTTCGCCTTTCCGAGAAATCGTATATGCGAGGCCCTGGTCTCTGGATGGAGGGACGCCGCTCGCGTGGCAGGTCTAAAGTTCTACAGAGAGCTCGCGTAGCCCGCGGGCCCATCGTCGACGAGAGAAGGCTTTTCTTTGTTCCTTTTCTTCTTCCTCATCACTCCCGCACGCCCTGCAGCTGTATGACTCACACTTGCGTGTTCTTTTCGGCTGTAATGCGTCGTACACGGGTGGGCGGATGCTTGCGAAAGGTGCCTTGCGATGTCTCCGCGTACTTTCGAGGCAGCGCGATTCGTTCCTGAAGTGTGTATTGGCAATGAAGAGCGATACGGCTGCTCGTTCTGCGGCCGGAGCCATGCCTTTCCCTGAGCTAAACGAACTGGGGGCGCAATTTCCGCATTCGCGGAAACACACAACGCCGTGTGCGCATGCGTGTTACGTAATGGGATTATTTTTTTCTTGTGAAGACCATAGTACGAAATATGCGTGGGTGTGCGTTTTGGCCGAGAGTTTTCTAAGAATCACGAGCGATCTTTTACAATATCTAAGCCAACGTGTTGCGCAAGAGCTTCCTGCTGGGAGCGCGTTTATTTGTTAAACGAATGAGTGAGGGCATTATTTTCAGGAACTTCACTTAATTCTATCACTCAGCCCGTTTCAGTTGTATTCTAGTTGGAGTGCAATCGGCTGTATTCACGGTCGGTTTCTCGACCCCTATGGAGCCTCCGTGCAAACATGAATAGTGGCCCGTAAGATTGAATCGGGTAGGGCGTCAGGCGAATTTCTCTGAAGGTTCAATTGTGAAAGCTCAATGAACATGATGATGAAATGCTGAGCACGTAGTTTCCAGCTCCTCTTTTGATGGCCACTTCAAATAAAATAGGGGAGGATGGAAGGAAGAATTAGTGTATGTATAGGCACAGATGCCGTTGTACCTAAGACGTCCGCCATGTGCTATCTATCTATCTATCCGTCTGTCTGTCTGTCTGTCTGTCTGTCTGTCTGTCTGTCTGTCTGTCTGTCTGTCTGTCTGTCTGTCTGTCTGTCTGTCTGTCTATCTATCTATCTATCTATCTATCTATCTATCTATCTATCTATCTATCTATCTATCTATCTATCTATCTATCTATCTATCTATCTATCTATCTATCTATCTATCTATCTATCTATCTATCTATCTATCTATCTATCTATCTATCTATCTATCTATCTATCTATCTATCTATCTATCTATCTATCTATCTATCTATCTATCTATCTATCTATCTATCTATCTATCTATCTATCTATCTATCTATCTATCTATCTATCTATCTATCTATCTATCTTGAGTCTGTTTGTTTGGTTGCGTGGCAGATAAGTAACCTTTTGTTTTATGAAATTATCAGTCAATTAAGTAACTACTGCAATTCAGTGCGTCTGATGCGGGTGATCGTAACTATGCAGTGTATATCTCGCCCACGTACAAGTAAAAACAATTATCGACAAGGAGACGTCTTGGGCGTCTTTTAACCGCCAGGTCCGTGCCGTACTGTGTTGCATTTGCCTGTGCTTTCTTAGACAGCGGAAATTCGCTCTGATAATTGTATGATCGCGCACGACCTGCGTGACTTTATTGCGGACGTGAAAGACGAAATTACGCATGCCAGTGCCAGTTTCTGTACTAAGTGCGGGGTTCTGTGGCTGTCCATTGATAGAAATCAGATATTGCGTGTTCGATTGAACGTCGGACGCAATGCATGGGGACCCGGCTTGAATCAGTGAATGCCTTTTCTGCGAATATTTTGGAATCTGAGTGGCTGTCTGACTATCGGGACGCGTAAGGGCCGTCTAAATAGCATACATCGCACAGCGTACGACCATAAAGAAATATACTCCAGTAGAGTGGCCACTCGAGTCTTTTTGTGTGTTTAGAAAAAGTGATTAACGATTTTGAGTACTTGGTACTATTCCTTGGATAGCGCTGGTACAGGAGCGTGTCGACGTGTGTTTAGAAAAAAGTGGTTAACGATTTAGAGTACTAGGTACTCTAATACGGGAGAGCATAAAGCCGTCCCGTAGGCCTGTATTTCAAATGGAGGAAAAGGCAAGGAATCCTCAGAAATTTGTTAGCCGACGTGGCCGAGCAAGGAGTCTGGACAACTGCTAGATGGCATACTGAGGCTCCATTCTGCTCATTAGCCAACTGATGCAATAGCCGCCTCAGGAGGATCACTGAGACCCAAGTTTGGTATCGAAATTTCTTCAGAAAAAAAATTTCATTGTTTTGTGCCATTCTCCATGTCGGCTCTACATAGTGTCCTGCTGATGACTTTTAATGCGCTACCGCAAAAATCAGTGAGGTCTGACTAAAAAGGGGCTGTATTTCTGCATTTGTTTTGGATAAAAGATACACATACACGTGGTTGAGATATACAAGTATTTCCTTTGCCGAAGCATGGGTGTGTTGCCTAGTGGCGAAGACACTCGCTCTTAGAGCATGAGGTACGGCTTCAGATCCCAGCATCGGAAAGAAACAAATTTGTTTTGTGGCGTTGAAAGCAGCGCAGTACTTTGGCTGCAGGGCTCTATATAGTAGTGTCCGCTCTTTACGTATGTTTCTCTATAGTTCGACTGTGTATAATATGAACTGCACTTGCGGACGGAAGCATACGCTGTTCGAGTGGCAGCCACCGTTTTGTAGCTCTAAAAGACCAGTTACTAAATACTCAGCAAGCGCGTGAAGGATGTACCCTTGACGCCGTGGATATGTAAGTTTCACCTGCACATTTTCATCAGCACATTTTAATAAGGTTAGAACATTCTAGAACGAATTTTAGATGCGAAGCAGCTTAAGGTCGGTGCCTGTCTCTTGTCCGTCGTCGTAGCCACGATAGTACTCGGAACGCTCACTAGATGGCTCTGCGGTAGAGCTCTTGCTCCACTTCGGTGCGTGCTCTGGTATGAGTGGAGACCGCTAGCGGCGTTGCACTGCTCTACATGTGTAATAAAAATGTTTTCTCCTCTCTCTCACAATCACAGCGTAGCAGTATGAATGTCGACATGTGCACGAGTGTGGCGGAGGGGAGGCTCGCAAACTGGTTATGTGCGCAATGCATGTACGTCTACGGTGACGAATGAAGAGCACCTCTTTACTGATTTTTAAGTCGACCCACGGCTGCTTGGCATACTACTCAGGGTACATTTTACGGGGACATGTGTGCGATTTTTTTCAAGCAAGCAGCCGACCACGAATGACCGGCTTGTGTCCCTGTCCCTTCTTACGAACAGTTGTTGGAAGACACCAGAAGATTATTTTCATTTCTTTGAAATCGGGATAGCATTGTGTATTAGCCTTTAAAAGCGTGAAAATCTAAAGCGACATTATGGCTTGACAGTAAAATTGGCTGCCGTATAACTGCGACTCTCTTTGGTGTCAAAGGGTCTAGTCTCGAGTTGTTGCTATTGTCGAAATATGTTACCCCACATACAAAGACTTCAAGCGCACTTTTTCGCCGTAAACGTGGACACTCGACAAGGCTTCGACGAGGGTGCGAATGTTCTAGCGTCTTAACCAAGAAACGAAAGCAGAATTGAGCAACACACATTTGTGCAACTTTCCTTAAACTTGCCGACAGCCATGGCAAATGCACGCTCTTTCTGTCTACTCTGTCCCTTTTTCTTATGTTCTCGCGCTGAAAAAAAAAAACTTGCAAATATGACTACGCACCAACTAGCCCAAGCTTCCATTCTTGTGAACCGCACGAAAGCGGGAAAGGATGAACGACGCCATTCAAAGTGCCTTGCGGGCGATGCGAGGAAAATTTCGCTTTTCGAACGTCTTTCTTTCCGAACGACACAACTCGCTCCCTGGTTTTTTTCTCTTGCACAACGTCTATTCTGCATCGTGTAAGCGTAACGCAGTTCGGCACTCTCGCTTATCAAAGCACGCATCATGGTTTAGTTGTGAAGAGGACGGCCTTGGGTTTGACTAAAGCGGAGCCAAAAGCACTGTATGGTTCTTTGTTCACGAACGGCGATAGCCGACGGGCGATAGAGATGGCACGCTTATAAAGATAGTTCGGCTGTGTAGATAGTATAGTGCTTGTAAGACGCACACTTGAAAGTCTCCCGCAGAATGCATGCAAGCCTGCTATCCTCGATGTGCGTACAGGGCGCTGAGAGATTGGATATATTTGTTTTTGTCTTATGTACAGATTGCAGTCTGAATAGGGTCTGCCGCTCTTAAGAACAGTGTGTTGTCACCGAGGTCGTCAGGGTTACAGTCATCACTGATTGAGTAATCAGCTGGAAGCAATCAGAACACGTGGCCTTTTTGGCGAGCAAACAGCCGGCCTTGTCTGTGTGCATTTAAGTACCCCTCGGTTATTAGTTGAAACAGATGTACTGTACAGGGCCCTGCACCACTAGCTACAATATCTTATCTAGTATACAAATTTTACTACTTCTATACACGCGTTGTGGGTCAGTTTGGTGGCGCAGCGAATGTCCAGAAATCGCAGCAGCACGCGGCTATTCTTTCAACCGACATTCTCATATGATCGATTCTGACTCACTTCTATTACGTTTAGAATATGTCAGTGCACGTCTGAAAAGAAAACTTTAGTAAACAGTGAGTGTATCAGTCAATACATTCAAACAATTTCATCACGAAAAACTATTATGCGGGTGTCCATACTCGTCACTCTCGACATCATCGTAATAATAATAATAATAATAATAATAATAATAATAATAATAATAATAATAATAATAATAATAATAATAATAATAATAATAATAATAATAATAATAATAATAATAATCAGCCTGACTACGCCCAATGCAAGACAAAGGCCTCTTCCATGATCCGCCTATCAACCCCATCTTGTGCTCTGCTGATACATTATACCTGCGTACTGTTTAATCTTAATCAGTCCACTCAACTTTCTGTCTCCCCTTCGTAAAGTTGCGCTTTATGGCTGGCGATTATCCTGCCTACGTGCAACGCGTCCAGCCCATGTCAATTTCTTCTTAATTTCAACTATGATATCCTTAACCCCGGTTTGTTCACTGACCCACGCTGCTCTCTTGTTGTCTCTTAAGGTTGCACCTATCATTTTCCTTTCCATCGCTCGCTACGTCGTCCTCAATTTAAGCTCAACTCTCTTTGTAAGCCTCCAGCTTTCTGCTCCGTAGCTAAGTACCGGCAAGATACAGCTGTTATATACCTTTCTCTTGAGGGTTAGTGGCAGATTGCCATTTATGATTTGAGAATGCTTTCTGAATGTGATCCACCCCGTCTTTATTAGGTATCTTACTCTGATGGTGCGGCTCCACGGTTACTATCTATCTTTACTAGACATACTCCTTTACAACTTTCAAAGTCTCTCCACATATCGCGAAGTGCTGACCCCTGTCGAAACTGTTGAACATTGCTGTAGTTTTCTGCATATTTATTTTCAGACGTACTCTTCTGCTTTCCGTTACGAGTTCAGTAATCATGAGCTGTAATTCGTCCCCCGAATCACTCACCCAGACAACGTCATAAGCGAATCGCAGGTTACCGGGATACTCTTCATTAACTCTTATCCCCAACTCTTCCTAATCTAGGGCCCTAAAAACCTCCTGCAAACGCGTGATGGTAGCATTGGAGAGATCGTGTCTCCCTGCTTTGTGTGTGTGTGTGTGTGTGGGGGGGGGGGGCGCTTGGAGCCAGGCTGTTTAAGCATATGGCCAGGGCTTCGCTGAAAACGCGCATACGGCGTCCGCAGTTTATCATCGTAACTGTGATCAGTACCAAACGGACGCTCAACGCCTCCGAAGGCTGCGACGAGTCACTTACACACAGCTTCGTTGCTCTCATACACGTGTTCTTCTCTCTGCTCGGGAGGGCACACATATGCGAAGGTCACTTCGTTGCGGTGTCCTACTGAAGTGGTGGCCGTATGGATTTTCACGATACTGCGACTTTGAGCGGCTTCCATTCGTCTCGAATAATAGGTTTCGGGGTGTCGTGGGCCAGAGTCACGATGTGACTGTGAGAGATGCCTTGGTGAAGGGCCCCACGTAAAATCGAACATCTGGTGTTCTTTAATGTGCACCCAAACACCAGCACACTGGCCATTTAACATGCATCGGTCCCACTACAGTCGATTAATTTTGGCACCCTCGTCCGCATACCACTGACCATGAATTTTTGTAATTTTGAAATAACAATAAACTGGAAGTGAAACTGAAATGCGAATCGGAGCTTCCGGGATCGAACCGTGACCTTCCGGTCAGCACCCCGAGTATACCCTAACCACAGTACCTTCGAGATGGCGTCGTGTGTGTCTTCATGTAGTGATTTACAGTTATGTTTGGTTGTAATAATTTTAATTATAAGAGCAATAACCTAAATAACAACTATTGCCATCTTTCGCCCCTGATGCACACTGGATCGGGCTGGTCGAAGCCAAATGAAATGGCTGAGTGAACAGGTTTCACAACAGTGACAAGCAAGTTTATAATTATAATTATGAATAGTATTATATGTATTCAATAAATGATTAGAAGTCGTCGTACAATCTTCATCGTCATCAACAACAACATCCCGGCTGCGGTGGCTGCATTTCCGATGAAGGCGGAAATGTTGTAGGCCCGTGTGCTCAGATTTGGGTGCACGTTGAAGAACCCCAGGTGGTCGAAATTTCCGGAGCCCTCCACTATACGGCGTCTTTCATAATCATATGGTGGTTTTGGGACGTTAAACCCAACATATCAATCAATTATATCAACATTGTCTAATCATGAAACAAGTGACTTTGCTAGGAAATTGTGTCTGAGAAACATGGTTTGCATAGAGATGGCTATAACATATCGGAGACTGCAATTTCGTGGCGAAATCCGGTTACGTAGGATAATCTCCTAGAAAAAAAGATTGTAATAATGAAGTTGCTGCGCTTAATCTTTCGAGCTTGTAAACATTTTCTCGTGCGCCAAATCGGTGCAATTCCGCTAACGCCTGTGCCGAGCGTGTCGGATTACACTGTTTGCGTACGTGTTTGCATGCGCGCTTTCCGCTGGGACACGTATGCAAGCAGTTATGCGCGCAATCCTAATTACCTCATGCGATGCTGCGTGGCATGTAGGGTTTCGTCATACGCGCAATTGCGCTTTTTCTTGCTCCAAGGTAAACTGGTATACACGGTAAATGCTAGGTGAGCAGACCTTTTTGGCTTGTACAGTCGCTGGAAAATATCTGTAGCGATTCGGTGACTGCGGTGCATCCGTTGGCTTCTTTCTTGGTTTGATTTTTTTGTTTCTTTCGTACGCGAAAGGACAATGCAGATGACACTACTCACCTGTACGAATATTATAAAGGTGCAATGCAAACTATAATAACTGCATGAGTTTTAAGCTCAACTACCACGATGTGATTAGGAGAGGCACAGTATAAGGCTCCGGCAATTTCTACGGCAAGGGGCTTTTTAACGGGGGCCTTAAACTCAGCACACGGGCCTCTGTAGCATATCCTTTCCATCGAAACGTGACAGCCACGGCTGGGACTCCATCCCGCGACCCGAGGGTTAGTAGTCCAGCACGGTAACCATCCGACCACCTCGACGGGTTAGGTGCAAATTATAGTGCCTTGCTATACGCTTACGGGACTGTTAGGACACCGGCGTTTCCCGCGAAGGCGCTGTCCGTACAAAATGTTCGCAGCCAGGCTTGCGCACGTTGAGGCCAAAGTCTTCAGTGGCTCGCTTAGCTGCCCCGTGAGCGAAGTATAGCTGGCGAATGAAGTGGTACGAAACCCGAATTACCTCGTCACTGACGCCGTCCTACTGAGAGCTCATTATGGCATCAGAGACCAATGATTTATGACGTAATCATGACTTATTATCATGTCGTCGTATGGCATCTTCGCTTTGTAAATGATTCGCTGATCTCGGAGCTTGTGTAACACCACATGAGGTGCAGACAGATTAAGCTGAGTAGGAACAGTGCCGTTGACTGAGAGCTTCACGGTGTCTAATGTGATTTTTTTTTAACACTATAAGGCTTGTTCGTTATATCTTGCAAACAGATTGGTCCTGTGTTGCATAAATTAGTGCATTAATAAGAGTGCAGTATAGGCTTCAGCCTTCACGTGATTTAGTGTGTAGTACACTTCCGAACACTTCTTTTTTTCAAAAGCCACGCCACCTTTGAAAACGCAAATAAAGAAGGATAACACATCGGCGTACCATTTATATTCCTATTAGTCTCTAAATTAATAAATAGTGACGATTTACTGCATAGCCGTACCAGCCGAGGGTGCAAAGGGGGCGCGAGCCCCCGTTGAGAGAAGACAGGGGGGGGGCTCAGCTCCTCCCCCCCCCCCACTTTGGACAATGGTCACTCTTGGCTGCACGCTGGTGAAATGAACAAATGTAGTTTTCCATCACAACAGTAATTATTCAATTATGTTCCTACGGAAGAATTTAAATAATACAAGGCTATGTTACAACATAGTGAAAATTTTCCGACATTGCCCCCTTTGCTGATATTCCAAGAAAAGTGAGTGGAAAGGACTTGTCGTGGGCAAGAACCGGACCTGTGACCTTCGAATAATGCGTTAGATGTTTTACCACTGAGCTACCATGGCGGCTATCCTCGCAGCCACTTTATTGGTTATATACGTGAACTTAAACGTGGGAGTGTCATTCAGCGCTACCAGTAGCCATGGCGGCGAGTGTAGCACAGTCTTTATGAGCCTGCTTGGCGTCACGCAGCAAGTGAACTTACTGCGAGCTGGCAGCAGGTTCGGTTCCCGCCAACGGCAAGTTACCTTTTCACCCACTTTGCTTTCTTGACATTTACTTAACAATTCGGTCTAGTAACTTCCCCTATACTTTCCTTGCCATTATTGTCAGATCTCATATATATATATATATATATATATATATATATATATATATATATATATATATATATATATATATAAGGGAAAGAAGTGTATACCTAAGGGCTCGTTTTTCCGTGTTTTGACACAATATTAATGAGATCTAACAGACAGTAATGCCAAGGAATGTACAGGGGAAGTTATTAGAACCAATGGAATGTAAATAAGAAGAAAGAAAAGTGGGTGAAAAAATAACCAGCCGTGAGCAGGAATCGAACCTACGCCCTTCGAATAACGCGTTCGATGCTCTAACCACTGAGCTATCATCACAGCGGCCTTCCCTTCATCCACTTTTTTGGGTTTATATGTGAATTTAGAAGTAGGAGTGTCAGTCAGCGCCATCTATAAGCCCAAGCGACGAGTGTTTCACACTCGTCGCTTGGATATATATATATATATATATATATATATATATTGTAACGACGAGAAATAAGACACAACGCCTTTGCTGCAGGCCGGCTGTTCTTATTCTGCTTCGTCTTCCTCGTCTTCCTCCTAGCATGCGAGTCTGTGCCAGAGAGAGTTCCAGTTTCGGTTTTCGTCATTACACTCGGCCATGACTGCTAGCGCGCAAAGGGCAATTTTCTCTGGAGGGCGGCACTGGGAGTGCCGTGGTAGTCTGTCATGTGCACGCCTCGAGCTGTCCTGTGGAACTGTCCTGTACTCTGGTGGACGACCCTGGCTGTGTCGAGGTGGTCGTTGCAGGTCGCGTCCGCGCGGCAAGTTAATGTAGTCACCTGGAGAATGTAAACCCAGCAGGTGATACTGGCTGGTGCGGAGTGATCGCATTGGTGGCGGACCATCGCGATGACTACCCCTTCGCTGCTTGGATGACATTGCAGGGACACCAGTATGCAGTACTGCGGCCCACACTGAGCGGGGACGCCTGCGTTGTTCAGAGCGAGGGAAGGTACGATGGGCTATATCGATAGATATCAGCGACATCGCTGTGTAGACTTTGCGCGTAGACTTGCGACGCAAGTCGTGCTCTAGCGTCTTCGCTGATGCACTGCTGGTCGAAGTGGAGGTTTTTGCCAATCCGTCACGTGCGTTCATGTCGACATGGCCAGTTGCCTCGCCATCCGGAGCAACCGTGAACTGCACCGGAATGACTTCGATGGCATCCTCCTCAGGTGGAGTAGGCACTTGTGGCTCGTTAGGGGAGACGGCATTTGGCAAGTTACGAGCGTCCACGCACTCGGCCAATGACGGCAAAGGTGGCAGGGGATGGTGCGGCTCCTTACTATGGGTCAAACTGGCCGTTGTGACGTGTGCTTGGTCTCCGGCTGGTTGTGAAAGAGCCGCCGTCGTCACGCAGCAGGTCAATGGATCCAGGCCATTTGGGGCTGACCAGCTTGGAGGCTGGCTCACTGGCTTCTGTGCTTTATAGGCGGTCCTAAGTTGGGTCAAGGGTAATTGTGTGTCAGGTGTCGACGCGGAGTCAGAGATCTGCCCGGAGGAGTACACCGTCCAGCTTGTCTCGATGATTGCCGCAGGGTACTCTGGGAAGCTGTCCGGGGAGGGGGCACGCGGCACAGCTGTAGGGGGGCGCGGCGCCTCGTGAGGTTGATCTCCGAGGTAGGGCAGGTTGGCAGAGGGTGCAGCTGCCTCGTCGTTGTGCTTCTCAATAGCCCCTTGCTCGGTAGTGGCGAGGGTAGAATGAGAGGTAGCAGTGAGGTCAGACTCAATTCTTCCAAACGCAGCAATGAGCTTGGCGCTCCAGTCCGCCCAGGACTGCTGCCGCACGCCTTCGTACCTGTGCCACGCAGCAGCAGGATTTTGAAGGCGGTCTAAGGCCACGCACCACTTCTGATTGTCGCTCCATCCCTTGCGAGCTCCGAGAGCATTGATGGTAGCCACCCAATCGACGGCATCGTCCTGGAAGCCGCGAAACTCGGGTAGCTCGGAGGCAGCCGGTGGTGGTGTCACGGCAGGCGAAGCTCCAGAAAATAGCGACGCCACACAGCCAAGTTGGTGTGAAAGAGCCGCGAGAGTATACTGGAGCTTGCTGCGGCTCTCGGGGGAAGTTGTTGAATGGTCTTGCGAGGCGGCCGCGGCCAACGCCTCATCGATAATGTGAAGTCCCGGCAAGGCAGCAGGGAATATCGCAGAACTCGACGCTGTCAGGGCGCCGACCTCGAGGCGGAGTCGCGCAATGGTGCGCGAAAGCTCGGTGGCACTCTCGGGCGGCCCACATGCGGAGCCAGTGGGGACGTGTTCCCCGATCAGCGTACTCACTGCTGTGGTACCCTCGGCCGAGGGAGCTTGAACAGCACCCCTGAGCGGCTGAGGTGCCGATGAAGCACTGAGCAGGACGTTGTCGCAGTGGGAAGCGTGAACGGCATTCCCGGTCAACGACAGGCCATGTACTGTCGTGGTGGGGCCGGGGCAAGCCTGCCCAGGAGCCATCGAGAAGGCCTGGACGCCGTCCCCGAATGGCGGCACAGGTGCTCCCGGCTGCAGGAGGGCTGTCGGCTCCATGATCGAGGAAGCGTGAACAGCGTTTTTACGATGAGAGAACCACGCTGCCGATGATCCACGAGGGTACGGACAGGTGGCTTGTGCCGCAGGGTTCACTTGTCGACCTGTGCTCACGGCACAATCCGTGGCGAAGGACGCGTAGACGGTGTCCCTTTTCATGAAGAAATACCGGTGATGGGTATACTAAAGCCGCCGAGGAGGCCTTGGCGCCATCCCCGAACGGTGGTGGCAGTGGCGGCAGGTGAACAGCTGCTGAGGAGGCCTTGACGCCGTCCCCAAGCGACGCTTACCGCATCTGCATGTCGGCGGGCGTCCTGGATGACGAAGCCGGGACGTATGACGTCTTCTTCGTCGACTGCGCCATTATAACGACGAGAAATAAGACACAACGCCTTTGCTGCAGGCCGGCTGTTCTTATTCTGCTTCGTCTTCCTCGTCTTCCTCCTAGCATGCGAGTCTGTGCCAGAGAGAGTTCCAGTTTCGGTTTTCGTCATTACAATATATATATATATATATATATATATATATATATATATATATATATATATATATATATATATATATATATATATATATATATATATATATATATATATATATATATATATATATATATATATTCCGGTTGACGAGTGAGGTAGGCTTGCCCCACCAGTCGCGAAACACTTGGTACGCCACTGATTTACTGGTTGCTTTCACAATGTTCCACCGATGATTCTTTCAATGATTGGGTGACGAGGCAGTGCACCAAGGAGGTTTGACATTCACGGCCGTGATAAAATGCCTTTGTCCGCTTTATAATGTATAAAGCGATGGACCCTCGACAGCCCCGGCGCATCGATCTGCGAGACCCCGGGACCTTTCACTTTTTCCCCGGCCTTGATAGCACTTTCGCGAGAGCAGTGTCTCGCCCTGCATGAGATCTCATTAGGATTCATTCTCCACATACGAGACCGAGAATTGAACCCGTGACCTTTAAGAGAGGACCTAATGGAACCTTCTGTGAGCGAAAAATGTGTATGCGACGCTGACCTATGTAGGGTGAAAAAGGAGTGAGAGGTGGAGCGTGTTTCAAGCTCGCCGCTTGTAATAGCCTCGCAACGCCCGACAGTTAAAATTGAGAGATATAAAAGAGAAAAAAAAAGTTACGCGAAGAGCAAATGCAACGCAGTAGGACTGCCTCCTCTGTTCTCGTGGCATTCGTTTCTGTGGTTCCCTGCATTGCGATGTTGTGCATTACTCGTGGGTCTGTCATCTTTTTACTCCCTTTTATTTTTCTACGTGCCTATCTCTCAGCGCTGAGACAGCCTAGAAGACGGCCAGGCATGTCATGTAGATCAGGAACGGCATTCCAGCGGTTCCAGTAGTTGCCGCCGGTGCGCTCGTCGTCCTTCTTGACGCCCCCGTCTAGGTATGTCTCGGCTGGCACGTGCGTCACCACGGGGCTCTCCGCTTCTCGGTTCCTAATTGGTATTCAGAGCGCGCACTGTCCGAAAAGCGAGCGAGTGGTGCGGCGTCGGCGGCGACGCGTAGACGATCGTGCCTTTCGCCTCGATGCCATCACTCTCAGTCTTCCCTTTGGCTACAAAACACTCTCTCCCCACCCCGTGCCCCATAGGTGTTCGCAATGGACTGGCGCTGCCCGGACGTGTCCACGAAAAAAAAAAAAAACCGTCGTACTACCTTTACCTCTAACCCCCTCTTCCACTACCCTCTGCCCGTTTTTCTGAGAGAAAACCTGGCGCCCTAATACGCCCTCATCGCATCAAACACATAGTGCGGGCGCTGCTTCTTGACAGTGTAGATATAACACTCATGTTTTTTAATGTTTCATTTTTATTGCAATAACAATTACATGAACACTCTCGGCTGGCTTTTGCCGCCGGCGTCGACTTCGCCGTCATTCACCGTATATGTATACGTATCTATATATATGAAAACGCAAGAAAGAAACATAATCCAGAAAAAGACTCCGGCGCGCGGAATCGAACGTTCGACCTCTTGTTGATTGATATGTGGGGTTTAACGTCCCAAAACCACTATATGATTATGAGAGACGCCGTAGTGGAGGGCTCCGGAAATTTAGACCACCTGGGGTTCTTTAACGTGCACCCAAATCTGAGCACACGGGCCTACAACATTTCCGCCTCCATCGGAAATGCAGCCGCCGCAGCCGGGATTCGAATCCGCGCCCTGCGGGTCAGCAGCCGAGTACCTTAGCCACTAGACCACCGCGGCGGGGCAATTCGACCTCTTGTTAGTGAGTGCGAGGCGGTAGCCACTGGGCTACGAAGGAGTACCTCCTTCAACGGTGAAATGGCAAGCTATTTATATCTAGCACTTACCGCTCGCGATGGCCATCTCGGGGGGAACTATTGTGTTTTCATAAATACGAGTGAGATGGCGCAATGAGCGCGTGTCGCCTGTCACCAGATCGTTATGACGCGGCGGCGCGCGCTCTCGTTTCCCTAGCGTACTTTGCCCCGTGGACAGGGGAGGGGGGGGGGGTGGACCCTCATGCGTGCGTGCACTAATCTCGCGGTGGGCAGAATCGTACACCTTGGGATTTCACCGGAACGATTCTGTTGTAGTTAGCGGACGCACAAATGTCTCTGCACTCGCTGCACAGTCTCCGTTTGCGAAAACGGTGCGCTTTTCAGACACAGCAAAGTAACAACTGAGACACCTATTTGCGTTCATCTGTACCTGTGAGTACGTTTCGCGCGTCATTTGTTCGTGAGCAACGCGGGGCACGTTGCCATCTGCTTGCCATTCTTCGCGTGAGACTCCAATTTGTTGCTATCGCATTCATTGTTTCGCCTTTAAGGCAAAGCTGTGAATTTTCGGAGACATAAATAGGCAAGCATTTTTGATAAGCAGCCATGTGCTGTTATGAACTATTATAGTGGCATGTTGTGATTACAGCTTTCAACACAACGTTGACAGAAGCGTGTGGTTGTGAACTCTGTATAGCGAATAGAGAACTTGCTTCCCTTGGCTTCCCTACGGCCGTGTTGCTTTATTAATTTGTTTCGATTTAATTCGATTTTATTTATTTATATTAATGTCATCATTTATATACGTATATTTCTTCCATTTCCGTATTCTTTTTCTTTAGCGCAACGTAGCGCGAACGAGTGGCTGAACTGCTGCTTCTTTTTCTCAAAAGCAACACAACATGCTGCAGTGGTGCGTCGCGACAAGTGTCCATCGGTGTCTTTTGGGTCAAGACGTCATATGCATGAACACCATGCTGCGATGTCGGTCTGCTCGTCCACGCGCGTTGATTTGAATGTGTATACACCTCCAAGGGTGCTCGATCACCACGCCTTCACAGTGCTTCTGTCGATTGGTTCTTCGGATTCCGGTCTCGTGTTTTTGAGCCGTGAATACAGGTGCTCCGCCGCACTGTCGACCGCAGGCGTGTATTTACACGCTATGACCGATAAATGTTGGTAAGGCGCGTGGAGATACGATCGAGTTTTACATTGGCAAGGCCGTCGACTCTGCATGTATGAAAGCACGTTAACGTGGGGAAAAATTTAATTCCAGTGACGTCTGCGGCGGATCATTTACTTCGCCGAGGCAATTCGCCGCGTGTTGCTGCCTTTTTTTTGGGGGGGGGTCTGCGTCGAAGGTAAGTGACATCGCCCGCGTGTCCACTCGCACAGTTTTGTAATCAAGGCCGCGTAAAAAAAAAAAACAAGGATGGGCATTAAACGAGGTGCGTGGAGAACGCGGTCACAGGTGCTACAATTCAGTAAGAAAATGAACAAATTTGAAAACAAAATGGAATGAGGTGGTGATCGATACAAATACTTTTTACGAGCGTGTTTACTCGCTACTGTCATTTACGTCACCATGCACGTATTCGGGTGGGCGTGAAATTAAGGAGTGAAGATGAAGGACGTCGCCATAACATTGCGAAAAGCTTTTGCCCGCAGATGACTCCCTGAGGTACCGCGATAATACCCTTTGTGTTCTGGTAAGTAGGCGTGATCCCCCAAAAGTGCACTGTCGATGCTGTGACGTCAGCCTTTGCACTCTCTAACATGGCGGCGTTTTTTCTGTCTTGTGAAAAAGTCTATAGCGCCTCCCTGCCTGCACAGTCTCTCCTTGCGAAGTTGTAAACTGTGAGACATTTATAATGGTCGGACCTCGGCTCTGTGGAAAGCACGTGTTTTATGTCTTCAATGAGTATCATCATTATCATCATCATCATCATCGTAATCATTATCAATTCACCAACATCATGATCATCACCACCATCATCATCATCAGTTAGAAACGTTGATCTTTTCGAACAGTGGAGTGCGATTACAACTCGACCACCGGTATCGCCGAGAAAACCTATGCACGTCGTTCGTTGCAGTCATTCGACGACGATGAGCCTTGACTTTAAAGGGGCAATATTCTGTTATCTAAACGAGTGTTAGTTGCTTCTATGGCATTTTGATGGTAAACGCTAAAGGTAGTAATGTTCGTTACGAGCACTATGTGGGATTTACTGAATCAAGAATGCTTATGGTGCGTAATCAGCAATTATTAAATAGCGTCATCTCTTGCGCTGAAATGCGTTTTATGTACACGTACTAACACGCGCTGCGGAACTCGCGTAACAAATCCAGACTGCAGCTCTCTTAGTGGATCTTTCGTCATTGAGGTATACTTGGCTTAGTTTCCTCTTGTGGCGAGTTTAACATGTGTACAGCATCTGCGCTGGCACATCTCTCTTCTTCAAACACACCTGGAGAAGCATGCCAGGCGCATGAGCGAAACTTCACATGTTTTCTTTTCGTTGGCGACTGTACAAAAGAATTCATGTAAAAAAGAACGGAAAACTAGCTATTGCCATAGTCTCTCTGTTGAACACCGACTTGCAGATTGCGGCACGTGAACTGTCACAGGAAGCGGCCAGGGTCGTGAGACGTTTCCGGTGGCGTGGAAGACGTAATCGGGAAGAACAGAAGGAAACGTGTTGCGCGACTCTTTGTTGAAGCGGAAGTTTTGGACTTTCCTAGGTCAATGGGAGTGTTCTTTTTTTCTTCTCTGACGCGCAGAGATGTGGCTCGAAGCTTACTTTGCTATAGAGACGAACGAGGTTTAGAGGATCGCTTCGAGGTGACTGTACGGTGATAGTATTGCATACGTACAACGTATATTTGCGGTATCTGCGCACATTTTGTCAATGGCCTGGTGCATTGCCCGTGCGATAAGATACGACAGGCAAGTCACCTTCCCCATTCAACTTCACCACTCTGAGCCTGCTTAACAAAATCTATTCGGCGGCAAATGACAATAAATTCCCGCTATGCGAAAAACACTCAAGGGGTTACCACGCTAAACGGATATATTATTAATCGAATGTAGCGCCAATTAAGAGTACAACACGGGAGCAGTGCGAGGTTGTGCTCTACAGTTTGAAGCCTGAAGAACCAAGCCAATTGAGAGAACTCGCAAGATGGCACATGACACAGTGGCCCTAGAGTGAGGGGCCCACCGTCGCCGGGAGAATTCCTTTGTGACAGCAACGTTTTCATTCATTCATTCATTCATTCATTCATTCATTCATTCATTCATTCATTCATTCACTCATTCAACTTTTGATGACAAGCAATGAAAAACAGTTGGTAACACCGCATTTGAGTTCCCCAACTTGCTCTGTTGCTTGGTTCCTCGGGCCAGTAGAAGGTTAACGCTTTGAATTCACAAAAAAGAAAAAAAAAACAGTTTTTGACAGCATTGCCATGAGGTGTACCTCGCACACACATTATAGCAAGGTCATCATTACAAAGCCGTTCTCCTTTCACGAACAATGTGCGCAGTGGCTTTGTATGTTTTGCGTGCAGTGTAGTGTGGGCACATTTTCTCGCTTGTTCTCACAGCAGTCCGTCTGCGCGCGTAGTATAATAAATGCTGACCGCCCTTGTGCAAACATGGAGGGTGTTGCTGCCCTACGATGCTTCTGGGCAGGTTGCTTTTCTTTCGCACTCTCCTTGGGGTGTCTGGTTTTCGTCACGCAAGGAACTGTATCGTTATTCGACAGAACAGAGAGTTTCGCTCTTTAATGACAAATAATCTGCTTGCTTTGCATATTCATGTGCATATTGAAGCTTACTTCACGTTATTACAATTCGAAGAGAATAGACAGATACATTACCGAAGACTAAATTGATGATCTGAACTTTGCTTAGAAAGTTTTTACTGAAACAGTCCTATCGCGCTTGTACATACACGAAGCTGAGCTTACACAGTCCTGAGTTCATGGGTGTCACTTGAACCTATAAGACATGATAAGACAGATGCTTGGGCTAGTTGGTGATTGGGAATCAGCATATTTGCGCTGCGCTCTTTCTGCCCTTGTCTCTTCTTCTGTAGTTACGTCGTAACTTCTGGTAGTCTTGCACTGTGCAAATATGTTGGAACCTATAAAAGAAAATAGTACTTGGTAGCCTTGCCAACAAGTGAGGGACTGTCTCTGAAAATTGTGTGGCGAGGATAACTGTGGTGATGTGAAACGCCTATTGGCTGATTGTGAACTTGAGTGATTTTTCGAGTATGTAGGGATGAAAACCTACGTTCTCAGACAAAGAAAAGCAAAGCATGATGAGAATGTTGATGATGATCGTAATCATGATGAAAGAAGGCATTGTTGGCCTGTGTTCCTAAGATGCTTCCTAATATATAGAGTGATTTGTATACGACGCAGTCTCATGTTGGGCTTACTCTTAACGAGATCGGCCAGGTATTGACTATAGGTGATTGCGAAAAAAACGCATGTGTTGGGAGTTAAGGCAAATTATTACTGCAAAAAATTACTCAAAATTAGAGTCCCTGTCACCTGTTGCCGAATGCCTGCTCTGAAGTACCCAGGGTGCTGTATATATATAAGACGTTGAGAAAAATGCATTATTGCTGTTCGCATAGCAAGGCCAGTGGCACTGGCGTATGTTGTGGAGGGGGTAAGGAGTGCACCGCCCACTCCCCCGGATGTTTTTCAATTTCGGGTCGGTACATGTACACCTTCACCTATTGCACGCACGACTGTATACATAAAGATTGACTCCTTCATTGCCTCCTAGTTCCCTTAAAAAATTGTGGCGACCCCAATGCCCTGTAATATGATAAAAATCCATGACAGGCTACGCACGTTCTCGGGCCAGCAGTTCATCTTCTGCGAGGCAAGTTCACATTAAAATATATTTGCCGTTGTTCGGGGAAGCAGAAAGAAATTGCGCACCACGTTTCATCCAATAGGCGGACTGCTTTAGGAACTACCGAAAACAGCAAAGATGAAGAGATTGATCTTTCAAAAAAGAAGAAACTTACAGCAATGTCTCCAAATCAAAATGAAACCGAGAGAAGGTAGCAGAGAGGGAAAAAGAAAAGGACCAAGTCGCCTACGAAAGTAAAGCGAAAATCTCGACCGGAAACAAAGAGAAGCGAACGAGAGATGTCTGGCTTGAAGTGCATGCGCAGCATGGAGACTATTGATTCGCCGATGCTGAGACGAAGAAACCTGAAACCTTTTCTGTCTACGTGTCTGCCCTCCCAGATACACTTCATAGTGTACTAAACCTCAACGAGCCTGTGCAGTAGAGGGAAAGCGTAAAGCCTTTTCTGTCCCTGCAAAAAAAAAAGAAAAAAAAAGAAGAGAGACTGGGATAAAAATGGTTCCCCTGATTTTATAGACCAACGTCCTCTTCAGGCGACGCCGACTGAATTCAAGCTGCACGGAATTAGAAGCTCACGAATGTATTCGGAAAGAATATTCGGACAGTTTTTGTTTCTGAATAGTTTCTGAAGGTCCTTGTTATTGGGAATTAGCGGCGCTTGGAACGTTATGTGTTCTGTGCATATGTGTCAATTGTGTGGATGTGAGATCGGTGCGTGCTTCAGCATTAAAGACGATCCAGCGTCTGCTGTATAGGTAGCCAGCTGGTCAGCTAGGTCAACATGATGAAAGTTTGCGGGCTTGTAAATGAATCAACGTACTCCGATCGGGTCATGCGCGCTCTTCTGTCGTTATATCCGGCCCTTTTACGTCCTGTAGACTGCGCCATATTGATTGAGAAACTAGACGAAGCAGCTTTCCTTTTCAAAACCCACTTTCTCTGCATTTTTTCTAGTCTTTTCCTTTTTTCTACCTGCTTCTTTCGCAATACGGATTTTTCAGTTCCTTCAACAGAACGCTTTCGTTACCGTTTTCACTTCATTCCTTTCTTTCACCTTCTTCTTATTTTGCCTTACGCGAAGTATCTGGAAAGAAAATAGCTCTGTTTTTCTCGCATTGGCGCGTCCTTCCCTTTCGCTTTTGCTCTTTCCAGATCGTTTCTATTTGTATCATAAATGCGCATTGTGCTGACAAAAAAAAAAAAACAACAACGAAGCAGTCATGTACGCTTGCATGTGTCCACATTCCCATGTGATCCAATTGTTTGTAACGTGTGTTGGCGCTATACAGGTCAATCACCAAGGCTATGGTCACGATGGCTATGTTGGACAGGGTCATCAAGCCTCTGCTGCGCTGCACGCAATTGGTTGCACTGTGTTGCGATCGAGCTTCCCGGCATACTTTTCGCGAGTGCAGGCGCCGGCCACTCTCGAAGTGATTGTCGAAGTGATTCCCGGGCTGCGACGACGAGCCGGCGTGCCGATCTGCGCGTCACAGCGGCGCCTTCTGGTGCCTTTCAGCTCGAGTGCGCGCAGCGGCTCGTTGGCTTCACCTGCGTCCTTGGGGAAAATTGCCGGGATTGCGGCAGAAGCCTAACTAGACCTGACAGTTCGTCCACCTGTGCACGGGTGCATAGTATCGCAAGGGTTTCGCCGGGAGAGGCACGAAGAACGCGCCGCAGTGTAGCTTGTCCTTCTTTGTTTGACCTTGCATAACTACTCACTGCAGGACAGGCTTAGTGGCTGTGCACTTCTCGTCTTGAGCAAAGGAGGCCACGCGCATCACCCCTACATTTTCACGGTCAGTTTTGTTATGGCGCAATCGTTGTATGCCCTCGTCAGACCAAAAGCCCGGCGTGATCGCCAGACGACCTTGGTCGAGCTCTTGTAGGTTGTCTTGATATTGTTGTCGCTCGTCAATGCCTCTTTGCCTTTATACGGACGCTGCATCCCTGGCCCTGACCTTCGAAACAGAAAAACAAAAGGCTAAACGTGTTCGTATGCATCGATACTATTGGTGTTCTCTACAAACTCATTTTTGAATCAAGAAAGTGCGTGTTGAGCGCATAACAGTTTCTTTCTACTTTTATTTTTGTTTGATTTGTTTTTATATTTTACATTAACTGTTGATGTCGATTCTCTGCCTGTTCGTAGCTATAGGACAGCTGTTAAAGGCGCTGCATTTTATTCCTTTTTTAACATACATTTATGTTCACGTCTTTCTAAGAACTTTTCGCTATCCCTCTTCCATCCCTTCTTCTTTCAGAATATCAAGCAACGCTGACCGATCATTTTGATGCATGTAACGAGCTTTCTCCTTATCTTATTCACGAAATGGTGCAAACAAGTTTCGTTCATCTCAAGCGCTGCTCGACGCGGCATTCATGTGACTGAAAAAAAGCTCTAACGTAACGATATCGTGAGCACTGTAATTATGAAAACGCAACTAAGAAGAATAAAACAATCACTCTTTCGTCTAAAGCCAGATCAATCAATGCGATAGCAACAAATGCTTATATTATTCGAAGTGAAGCTAGCAGCTTCATTGAACCTGATCTCACGCTTCATGCTCCGTGTGAAAAACCGGCGACTTGTTTCATCCTGGCTCCAGCCGCGTACGTTGCCAGGGCTCAATAGCAACGGACTCGTACTCTAGCATATACCTTTTACTCGTGGGTGGAACATAGGATGCGGGAGATCATGTAATTGTATACGGAATATGATGGCGATGGCCAAAGCTGGTCGACAGTTTACATATATGTAAACTCTCGACCAGCTTTAATATATATGTCTACATATATGTAAGCTCTCGACCAGAAAAGGTGGATTATATATAATTCGCCTTTTCCATTTTCCTGTGCTGCCCTCTGGCGTTTTGGTAAAGTTTCGGTAGGGGCCGCGAAAACTGGCATTGCTAGAACGATAACCTTCTATACCAGCCGGCGTTTCGCGACTTTTTTGCCAGGGAAGGGCGCATGGCATCGTGGAAAAGGCAGATTGCTATCTGAGTAAAATCAGCGTTCGCGTGACTCAGCATACGAGTATGTGTGAACTAACTCGAAGAGGGCAGTGCGTCGGAAGGGCTCATAGGGAATTGTCTGGCAGGTCGAAGTGGTATGCAACGTCAGAGAAGGCTCGACAAGCACGAAATGAGATGGCGATACAACCGGCTCGTCTGATCGCGACGGGACGCTTCAGCCGTTTGGTGCATCTCCATTAGGGCTTTCGCCTTGGAGTTGTCTTAGCGATAATGTATGAAAACATTGAAATCTTTCTGAGAGCATAGATGGATGTACACAGAGAAACACAGGGGGCTCAGAGAGCTAGATTACAACCCGAAAAAACAAAAAGCAATAATCCAGTTACCTGCCCCGCACAAGAACAAAAAAACAAAACAATATGAAGCTATAAGAAGTGGGACAACAACATAGCTCTGGTCACAATTTAATGACGTGCGTTGTAAGGAAATACGGAAAAGTGCTTTTCGCTGCCTCGATACTCGACTTCAAGACAACCTCCCCTCACCTCCTGCTTTGTTGCCGCTTGCACACTGCTGATCTGCTCAGGGCCGGGAAATGCAGACTCTGCGACAATAGGATTGCCGGTGTTTATCCGGCTTGGTAACGATGACGCTTTAAGTCGAAACAACGGAAAAAACTTTCGCGCACCGATAAGCGTCACGTATCAAGACTGATTGCTGATCCACACTTGGGCAGCGCACAAAAGGAAACACACACGTCTTAGAAGAAAACAAGACAAGCACTGATCTGACAACCAAAGATTTATTTGGAGCAAAGCATATATACGTACATGTATACTGACAATCATGCGCCACGCATTGTGCGCTGCCCAATCATGAATAAGTTCCAACTCACCCGCCTTTAATAGTTTACCGATCGTTGGTCTAGTTGGTACTTGCTTAATGACGTACTTTAGCCAAAAAATATCACACACTCAGAGTAAACAAACACTTGCCCACCTGTACTTGTCCTTGTGTGTTTCTCTACTCTGTGTTTATGCATATTTCGCGGCAAAAAGTATGCTATTAGGCATCACGTCCTTCAATTCTCACGATCTTCCTCTTTTCCTTCGATACAATGCGTACGTTCCTGCATTCACAAGTACGAAGGAGTATGCGTTTCTCCAGCAGTCCCGTGTTAACGCTGTGCGTTACTCCATTTTTGGGAAGATGCGTCCTTTCGGCGCTCTTGAGCAGCAAATGTGACGAGACTTCGTAACTGTAATTTATTTTGAAAATGTTTTCACTCTCTGTCCCCAAAACTACTCAGAACTGGGGCATAGCAGATCGCGAGTCGAGAATAGGACCACACGTAAAATGCATGTTCAATGTGAAAAAAAAAAGCAGATAAATAACACGAAACTTACACAACAAGGTGAAACTACAAGGGTCGCAGGGTCACCTAATCAGGCAACCACTGTTCCATGTCTTTCGATCCCTCACTTAGAGAGTGATGTGGCCATGCAGAGGCACTTCCTGCGTCAGCATCTCTGTTTTGTTTATTTGTAAGTGTAAAAATAAAAAGGAAAGAAAATTCTTCATTTAAAATGACAAGCAAACAAGCCCAGGCTGCCACATTTTTTTACTTCTTACTTTATGTATACCTTTTATCCATTCCTTTTTGTCTCTTTCTTCTCTTTTTTTCTCTCTTTTTCCCTTAACTATTTTCAAAACTCGGCTCGTATCGAAACTTTGACGAGATAGAAGTTCAAAGACGAGTCGTTGCTTCTAAGCAAGGGCTGCACTCATGTTGCTCATGCTTGCTTCGGTATAGAAACGAGGAAAAACAGCCTTCAACGCGACGCTCATTTTCATCCACAGCCACACAACTCGAGGCGACCAACTGACGCTCGATGGAGAAGGAGAGAGGTGACCGAAAGACGTCGAAAATTTTCGAGACCATCATATGCCATTTAAAGGGGCTAACATTTATGTGGACAGGGGCGGATGCGCGGTACACAAAATTGCCGACAGAGCACGTGGCGCGTCGCTCACCGTTGTAGAAAGAGAGTGAGGAGGGAATACACGGTCGTGTGGTTCAATCTACACGTGATAGCACGTATACGTTATGTCCATGCGCGCACGTGTCGTGAAGGTTTCGTAACTGCTCGAACCTCCTACTCACGCAGAAAAGAATTGCCACGCTGTTGCGCCAGTTATTTGACATTTGGTTTCACTGCTGTATACGTCTCTGCTTGCGTAGAGAGTTTTAACGCAGCACATGCACTTGACGATTTCTTTCGCTGACGACGCGCTGTGAAGGAGGAGGTGAAGGAGGCATGCAGACTTCGTACACCTGGGTTGTAGCTTCGGTATTATCGAGTATTTTCTCGCGCAGGATGTCTGCAGGCATACGTACATGTACGTTGTAGTTTTCGCCTACGGCGTCTTCGCGTGTCGGTGTGTTCGCGTTTCCTGGGGGCGCACATCCCGAAGACACACGATACCCAATGGTGAGGCTCTACCGGAAAACGACGTCGTCCTTCCGCACACAGAGGTGAGGCCAGGTTTCGCGTCGTCCGGAGTCACTGAGCGCGTGCAAGCTTGAATCTGCAACAGTTCCGTCAAAGTGGGTCCTGGTTGGCTGCAGGGGGTTGCGTTTACGACAGCGAACATTGGGGGGCGAAGGGATTGGTATGCAAAACGCGAGCGTTTTCGTTTGTCTACTTTTATTTCTCTCGCCAGTGTTTTGATCGGGGATGCTTTATTTTACCTCATGCTGCATGATATTTGCAGAAAACATCTTGTGGCACTGTATATTTATAGACATATCCGTGAAAGACAACGAGATATAAAAGCACGAAAGCTCCATTGAGCGACCCCTGTCATACTAATAACATATTCGTTGAGGTGGGTTTTAGATGGTTCGTAAAAAAAAAAAACAATTGTGAGCGTTAATATTGTTACGGTGTGTCACGACTTATGTGCGATGCCCTTGAGCGCGCATACTCGCGTATACAGAGCGCAATGCGCTCGGTGCATATACCATTCGCTTGACGATGCATGGCAACACATTTAGCAACAGCAACACTTCGTTAACATTGCCCCGCCGTGGTAGTCTAGCGGCTAAGGTACTCGGCTGCTGACCCGCAAGTCGCGAAATCCAATCCTGGCTGCGGCGGCTGCGTTTTCGATGGAGGCGAAAATGCTGTATGCCCGGTGTGCTCAAGATTTGGGTGCACGTTAAAAAACCCGAGGTGGTCGAAATTTCCGGAGCCCTTCACTATGGTGTCTCTCGTAATCATATGGTGGTTTCGGTACGTTAAACCCCGCATATCAATCTATCATCAATCAACTTCGTTAAAGGCAATCGCAGCTCATCGAGATGTGGCACGTTTTTACGTGGTTCGTGGGCTAAGCCATCGCTCCATCTAATAGTTATCTCCACACATCGTTATTGCTTGGCAGTTCATTCCATAGTCTGGCTGTTTACGATGTGGGGCATTTACTTCCCATAATTAGGATTGCAGCTGATTACATGCCCATGTTAACGTCGCCGACGAGTGTTATATGTTGCTGAGCGTTACAGATACAATATCAACTGACAGAAAAAAAAGACAAGTATGCAAAAAATAGAAAAAAAAAGAAAAATCAACAGACGTACAATGAAATTGAATAGAGCAGACGAGGACCGAGAGATTCACAGTGTCTCGAATGAGTCACCGTCACGTAAAAACTTCGATAATGGTTCGTCCATCTTGCTATGCGACAGCTGTTTAAGTCTGTATTCCAGATTGCTCGCTTCCATATTCACGACGTACATACACGGTCACGGAAATGAGATGCGAGGAAAAAAGAACTAAAGGAAGCTAGTGCGTCGCCCGGAATGCATTACGAGAATGTGTCACGAGGACAGTAACTAAAGGAGGATTCTGCATCACCTTCGTTAACTGCTGTATTGCCGCAAGCTGTACTAGGTTGCTTGTACGAGACGCCAAGGTAGATACCTATCAGTAAATTTGCCAGTGTTTAGGAGACTTCCCATTTCAGTCGCCTGCTGCAAGCGATTGCGCTAGAAACTTTTGCCATTACAAGCGGTATACAGCGAGAGCCACGCAATCACGTCGTCAATATTTACCTATATTTAGAAGTTTTGCGTCATTAGTAAGAGACACGGTACCTTGCTATATAAAGGTTTCAAGCTGCTACCGTGACTTCGAGCAATGTAAACATCGTGGTTGCACGTATGTGATTGTGTGCATAAACCTATAGAGATACATGACGTAAACAAGGAAAGCAAGATGCGTGCCTACTGCTATCAGTCGCCACCTCGCATTTTACTGCTATAAAAACGTGCACCGCTGTAAAAGGTAGAGCCGATGTCAGGAAGCGCAGCGGTCCAAAATTACAAGCAATTTGAATTGACGAAGCTTTGTGGTTGGCTGGTACACCTTATACAAATTGATTCGGAGAATCCCTCTAGCTTATGTATACGTTGTTTTTAGTTTCTGTAGTATGTTTGCGTTCAGGTACATTTATAAACCAGCTGCATCTTTGATTATGCGTTAAGTGCTGGGGTTCAGTGAAAAGCGGCTGATTTATCTCATGCATCGGGTAAACATATATATGCGAGACTCCGGATTTATTTTGACCACATGTGATCAAAGTTAATCCAGAGTCCCGCATTAAGCGGCGTATATCGCATCGACACATCTTATATTTGTCTTAACGGTGTCACCTTGATTTTGTTAGATTATTAACTGCGCACACTTGTGCGCAGTTTCAAATGTGCTGCACGGAACTACCTACGGAGAAGAGCAATGCGTGTTTGCATGTACTTCCGGCTTGAACCCATTTATTTCGGGATATCGACCGTCTCTACGATGCTTCTTACGTCAAAGCGCGTATACATTTACCCTGCCGATCTCGTGCCGCACTTGCGGGACTTTTGCTAACGGCCTAGAGTTATTCTTTTAGAATTAGAAAGCCTTCCCACGCCGGCCTCTCTCTCGTATGCCTTGTTTGTGTCTCCTAATATGTTATAGTTAGCAAATCGAGCGGGAAAATTTAAACATGAAGCAAAAGTTTATACAAGAACAGTCCAATAGACAAAGACTGACTAAGATAACACACACAGCACTGTGTGTGTTATTGTTGCCAGTCTTTGTCGCGCTGTTCCTAATTTAATTATGTCCCACCAACTTGCTTAAGTTTCCAAGCTTTGCGTGCAAACTTTTCTTTCTCTAATAATTTTCTTACTGCAACGTAATATGCTTAAATCGTATTGTTGTATGATATCAATTGTAGATTTCGCTCTGTGAATGCTGTCTTTTTTTCTGGTTTGAATACAAATGCGTGCCACTGATGCTTCCATTTGTGCAATGTATCATAACCGTCTTTGGGAATTTTTGAGACAATATTTGGGTATGGGACCCCCACCGGCGTACAAGGTACTCTTACTATTATCAAACTTTCCAACAGCGAAATTCGAGCCGTCAGTGGTTATGGGACTAGACGGCTGACCCGAAGGCAGCGGCATTCAATCCAGCGCCACCGCGGTTGCCGCATTATCGGCGGATTCGAAAATGCTTGAGACTTGTGCACTTAGATTTAGTCGCACGTTAAAATAACCACATGCAGGTAGTCAAAATTTCCGAAGACCTCAGCTACGGCGTCACTCAAAACCATATCGTGATTCTGTCGCGTAAAAATACGACAGTTATTATTAATAATGAAATTGGAAATGTGATAGTGCGCCAACTCATGTTTAAATGGGAATCCGACAGGGCAGGCTTTAGCTTGCATAAACGAATCGACTGGTGCTATACCTGAACGCATTTCAAACTTGGAATGCGAAGGCTAAAATGCAGACCCTTCTGCGGGGCGGCGCCTCTGTCGAACGCATTCTTTTCTTAGTCGCCGGTGTTCTGGAATACCGCGTGTACGTGCTTAAGTGCGTCGAGGTTGTGTTAATCGATGCCTGGCCGTGCGCGTGCACGTTGAAGGGAGCTGCTGTTACGGATCGTGGGAGTAAGCTTCGCGGTAACCTTTTTCAGAAAGCTAAAAATGACGCGTTCAGATGGTTGCACAGCTCTATTCTATAACGTCCACGCTGTCTTGTAGCTCGATAATCGTTGAAGCGTGCTTTGTAGGTCTAAGTATATAATTTCCGTACTTGTACAGAGCGATAAAGGTCACAGCGTTTACACACAGGAAGAAAAAATATATACAAAAATGTTGAGCGACCATTCGTGACAAAAAGGGCTTTAGCCTAAAGTGGCCGCTTGGGCATTTTGGTGCGACATATTGGAGGGAAACTTGTCGTTTTAAGTGCTCAAGTATGGAATGCGTGGTTTGACAAATAAACTTTTGTTGCGAGTCAGTGTTGTTGTATGTGTCACTCGCTGCCTGGTCTTTCGTTTTCTTTTTGTTTCCATGAAAAAAAAAAGCTTTTTCAGCGTAGAAGTGTTTCGCATAATTGTGTATAGGGGATTGAATAGTGGACGCTTTCGAAAATACAAATGTTCCTACCCTTTCTTACCTTTGGTGGAGTTTGCTCGGAACACAGTTCTATAGATAAACGAACGAATAATATTTTCAAGAATTATCCGTCTATGTTCAATTTAACTGGGATTTGCCGGTATGGCTACCATGATTTGCATTATCGACTTTTCAGTCCATGGTTCAACCAACTCACACAAACACATGAATGTGCATTTTACTCGAAATAATAATGCGAGGGCTGGAACAGCAGATGAGGATAAACCGTGACGATATTAGCGGGATGTCTTACAACGAGAGCGCTTGAATTCGCCAGAAGCAGTTCTACATTATTTTCCCCAATTTTTATTTCTCACTCGCAGCAACCCAGCGAAAAGTATACCGATCGAAAAAAAAATGCGGCAATAACTACTTCTAGTAACCTTTATTTCTATTAAAAAAAAAGAGCTATCGAAAATACCTTGTTAGTAGAATAAGCTATAGCCGGCAATGTAAATGTAATATGTTTCTTTTTTTTTAAATTCACGACTAACACCGTAGTAATTTGTGACAATCTTAAAAGTATTTCTATGCTGCCGGCTATTTCATTTTTGCATGAACTTCTACGAAGTCAATAAAGAGCCAAGATGCACCCCATCTCGTGTGCTATAGATACCAAATTTAAGGACTTGCATTCTCAATAAATAAACAAACAAACAAACAAAAAAAAAACAAATAAATGAATAGATAAATAAATAGCTTAATACACGCAATGCTAAAACAGTTCTTTCAGTGCTCTATGCACGCGTAGCCTTCTGGCCAAGTTAGAGGCTTAGAAATACGAGCGAATAAGTAGGATAATTATCACACGTATAACACGCCCGTACGGTGCGAACACAAAGAATAGCAAAACAGAGAACAGGAAAAAAAAGAGACCATCGCGGCACCTTTTTTTTTTTTTGGTTTGTCTCGCATAACGGTAATGATATTTTGGCGTGTATTCATTGCGAGCGCCCTTCGCGTGCTGCCGGCAACCGTGTATATATAGAACAGCTGCCTTTGTGTGTGGTGTATGGCTTCTGCTTGGCGGGTAACTGCAGCGTGTCGAAGTATAGATATCGGTTCCTTGTTGCAGTAATGGTCACTGCAGTCTTCACTAAGTGTGAAACGGCGGGTAACTGCACCGTGTTCAAGTATAGATATCGGTTCCTTGTTGCAGTAATGGTCACAGTCTTCACGGACTGTGGGACGTCACACTGCTTTTCGTCTTTTTCTAGCGACGTGAAAAGCACTGCACCGACTGCGTTTACATACAATAAAGGGTCTGTTCTTTGGCGACGCTGAAAACTGGAACTCTTGCAACCTGCCTCAATCTTATTCGGCCCGATGTGCATCTAAAGAACCAGCCCCCTTTGTTTTTCCTTTTCAAACCACAGAACTGATTGAAAAACTTTAGAGTGCCGGGTTATTTCTTCCTTCTTCTGTTTTACTCATATTTTCTGCTTTCCCTCCAGCCGCCAGTGTTGGCTGAGTTGCCGACCAGACAGTTAACGTGGTTAACCTCTCGTCCTGTTATCTGTTGTTATATTTTTTTTTATTTCTATGAATATAATCAATGACAAGCTCTTGCTTTCAACCTAGATTCGATTAACGTGTGCGTGTGCTGCTATGAGTTCCATGCAAGCTGAGTGAAACTAACGTTTGCAGCGGCTGTGCTTCGATCGAACAAAATTCAGTGTGCATCCGCGTGTACCAGAAGTCTGCGCCTTATCCGAGTACAACAGTGAGCGAAGTTGAAATGCAGGCACGTCGTCTTATCAATACTTCTGATATTACAACACCATGCTTACAGACTGTGCATAGGAGGAGAGTGTTCGGCATGCACCCCAAGAAAAAAAAAAGTCCTTTGTCTCTTTTTTGTGACTCCTGACTCGGCACGTATATGAGACTTTTGCAGCGAAAGCTCTTATGAGACTAGAACACTGGTTACCCGCGGCACTGTAGTTGTTCGCCGCCACCGCCAGTGTCCGACACCAGTATCGAACGAAAAAACTCGGTAAATAAAAAACAGCAAAAACACAATGGGATCCCAACCAGGGTCCACTGCGTGCCAGCCCAGCATTTTACCACGGAGCCATGCCGCTGCTTGAAAATCGTTTCCGAACTGGCCTCAGGCAGGCTTGATGCCGGAAAAGGAATCGCGTTATTATGAGTAATAAAGCGTTTTATGATGATGTGTGGGGTTTAACGCCCCAAAACCACCATATGATTATGAGAGACGCCGTAGTGGAGGGCTCCGGAAATTTCGACCACCTGGGGTTCTTTAACGTGCACCCAAATCTGAGCGCACGGGCCTACAACATTTCCGCCTCCATCAGAAATGCAGTCGCCGCAGCCGGGAATCGAACCCGCGACCTGCGGGTCAGCAGCCGAGTACCTTAGCCACTAGACCACCGCGGCGGGGCAATAAAGCGTTTTAGAACATTAAAGGTACAACCAGGCGTCACACAATGTGCATTGCGTAACGAGTGGGTTGTCCAATGCTCGAACCCTATACTACAGCTTGTTTTTGATCACCTAATAACTGTGGCGCATACCGACTTCAGGTATAATTCATCGTTTTCAGCCGCTGCATAAAGAAAATGCACTAATTTTCTATAGCAACTGCATAGCGCATACCACGCTTCTCCGTAGAATCACGAAGGATAGCATAGTGAATGTTTTCCTATACTGCACAAAAGTTATGCACATTTGTTGCGTAATTGGTAACCAGCAAGTGTGCCTGTAGCAGTTACCTAAAGATTGTTTAGAAAAAGGCTATGAAAATCTTCTCTTCTAGCTTACGCTGTAACTTTGCTGCGCATTCCGCGCAGGCCTGGGTTTTTTTAAACATAGCTGTGAACTCTCTCTGGGAAGCAATATAATCTCGTCGGTGAGCGGTGGGCTCCAAAGGAGAGTTAACGTGTTTTAGGTGTGAAGCTCCTTAAGGCGTGGGTCTGTCCATCTTCCGTTGTCGGATGTAGCCACCGAGGATGCGAGATGGGAGATGGCGGTAGTTGGAGTGTTCACTAGATGGACGCAAGGACGGACGCATGGACGGACGGACAGACAGACTAGCGGACGGGCGGACGGATGGACGAACGCGCGGAGTGGATATGTGCCACACAGTGTATGCGAGATGGCGGTACTTGGAGTGTTCACTAGATCGACGCACGGGCGGACGGAGAGACAGACTAGATGATGGACGGACAGATGGGCGGACCCGCGCACGTACGGACGGATGGACGCACAAACGGACGGGCAGACGGATGTACGGACGGACTCATGGGCGGATGGATGGACGGATGAACGCATGAATGGACGCACGAATGGTCGCGCGAACGGACAGAAGCAAGAACGAATGAACGGACGGAAGCACGGACGGGCTGATTAACGCTTCGCCCCACTCATCATCTTTCACTCCGTAGATATGCTGTGATTTTTTTTATAGAGACGCTATTAATGTGATCTAACTGACAATCATGCCAAGGAAAGTATAGGGGAGGTTATATGAGGGTATTGTAATGTGAATGTCAAGAAAAAAGGTGCGATAGATAACTTGCTTTGGGCAGAGGCCAAACCTTTGACTTTCGAATAACGTGTACGAATAGCGTGAACATGCGACCTTCGAATAACGCAAACTCAGCTATGGTGGCTGTCACCTTTCTGTCCACATTATAGGACATATGAACGTGCATTAAACGTGGGAGTGTCATCTAGCGCTGGCTGTCACATGACGGCGAGTGTAAAACACTATTTTTGCCCGTTTGGCATGACGTAGCACGTAATACACCTATATACCAATAAAGTGGATGGGGTAATAGCGGCCGTGGTGGCTCAGTTGGTAGAGCATCGAACGCGTTATTCGTATAGTCGCAGGTTCGGTCGCTGCCCACCGGCAAGGTATCTTTTCATCCACTTTTCTTCTCATTGACGTTGCAGTTGCTCTTAATAACATCATCTATACTTTCCTTAGCATGATTGTCTGTTAGATCTCTTTAAGATAGTGTCTAACAAAGAATTGATTGATTGATTTGTGGGGTTTAACGTCCCACAAACCACTATATGATTATGAGAGGCGCCGTAGTGGAGGGCTCCGGAAATTTCGACCACATGGGCTTCTTTAACGTGCACCCAAATCTGAGCACACGGGCCTACAAAATTTCCGCCTCCATCGGAAATGCAGCCGCCGCAGCCGGGATTCGATCCCGCGACCTGCGGGTCAGCAGCCGAGTACCTTAGCCACTATACCACCGCGTCGGGGCGTCTAACAAAGAAGAACGAGCCGTTAAACGTTCACTTCTTTCCTGTATTATTTACAGAAAGCCATATAAGCAGCGAGCCAGAACTCACTGCACAGTGCGACATACTGTTTTTTTTTTTTCTCAGAGTGCGTGCTAGACACAAAAGGGGCTAATCGTGGTATCGCACACGTTATTGGCCTGAAATTGGAAGGAAGAAAAAAAAAGAGACAAACGTGTTGTCTTAACCTCGAACTAAACTTGTGAAAGTCTTTGCTTTGATTAAACCGTTAGATGCATTGCCTTCACTAAGCGTGCCGCCTGCGGAATCACTGCTAGTTCTTTATAAGTCTTGGAAGACACGAATAAGTACGTACAATGCAATGAAGAGACCTGGTTCACGCTCATTAATTTAGGTGAGAAACAAGCTTCGCTCGATTTCACGCAACAGTTGCCTAACCTCTGCGCTGCGCAGGCGCCTCCTTAATTGGATTTTGCGTCATTAAGACGTGCAGAAATAAAGGAAAATGTGCTTGCTAATCATGCGTTACTGCACTCATTCATCTCCGAATAAAAAGGCTCGTACCCCGTATAGCCAAATCAGATGATGCTACACGGATAATTCAGAAGAATGAACAGGCACTGCAGTTCGCCCACTGTTATTGTTCCTGGAGTATACCAGCGCGAAACTAATGGCAAAGCATTTATGATTATGCATTTATTTACACAGCTGTCATCATTTGGACACTTTTGCAGGGTGGTACACAATGTTCAAATTGAACAAATGGCAAGTGACCGGGCTGGTTATAAAACAGCCTATTGAAACGTTTCGTGTGCTATTACACTAAGTGCGCATATTTTCTTAGGATTTCTACAGAAAACATATCGTGATAGATCACATTTTTGTCAATTTTAGAAGCACCCAACACGCCTTATCCACGTATCTGTGAAATAATTCGCACCCGCTACACATCTTTAAGACATTTTGTCCTCTTTCTTAAAGCTGTGGATGACGACAAAGAAGAATGAGTGAGCCCTTCGTAGTGTATTCAAATGCTTTAACGATCTATACTCGTTTTGCAATACGTATTGTGTTACGCCTGGTTGCACAATTAGGATCTTGTACGCCTGGTTGTTATTCGACTCTTTTACCTCGCTAGATTACATGTAAGCGGGGTTCTTTATCGCCATGAAGCCTGTATAGGGTCTACTTGTGAAAGAGTCTCAAGCACCAGAATGGCTCCGGTAGAATAATGCGCTGCCACGCAGGTTCGAATCCCGTTCAAACTTTAAAAAAAAAGTTTTATCATTTCGTGTCTGCTTTCTCGTTTCGTGCAAAAGCGGTTACGCACACCGGTAGTGGCTGCGGACAACTGTGGCTTCAAACATGGCAGTTGTAGTGATGTCGGAGCTTTCGCTGTAAAAGTGCCGCTCCCTGCTTCACTTGCAATTAGCTCGCATTCAGCAGATCGCACTGCGCCGCATCTGTAGTGTTTGCGCACGCAAGTGCGAGGCGTTACAGCACTCCATATAGCAAGAAAGAACGAAGTTACAGAAAGTGAGGCAGCGTGCGCAGTATAGAACGCCAGAGGCGCAGTGCATCCGCACATTTTTCGCTTCCACTGCAAAGCTACACTTCGCGACGTCGTCCTTTCAAGGTGGCTTCGCGAGATCAACAATAACTCCCTCCCCGCGATCGTTTATTCGCTTCCACGCTGAGCATTGTCCTACCTGCGGAGACAGCTAAGTAAGCACCGTCGCAACGACAATGCAAAGAAAATGCACGCGGCCGAATGTATTGTATACACAGTCTTCCGTATATAGCGTTTGCTAGGATACCAGTGCGCGACGCACTGCAAAATGCGCAGAAAAAGGAAGGCTGTATACATCAGCAGTGCACGTACTGAGAGAGAGAGAGAGAGAGAAAGAACGGGGGAGACCGAAAGAACTGCGACGCCGAAAGAACAACAACACGACCGCGCGCCCAGCTCTCCGAGCGTGCTTCCTCGATCAAGCCGGCGTGTTTCTTCGCACTTTTTGCGAGAGTCGATGAGAGACGCTTGTGATGAAGCGGTAATGCACTTTTAACGGCTCTCGCATTGCCCCGACGCATCGTCGAAAAGAAGAAGTCTGAAGCAGCGTCTTCAGCCGGTTGCTTATATACACTATACTATGTGCGCGCAGTGCACTGCGAATAATGAAGATGAGTGCGGTACGACCTGCTGGGCGAGGGGAGAACTGCCCCCCTCGGCGACCACCACCGTTGAGTGCCTCTTCGTGCCAACCGATTCTCGTCGCACGTCGTGAGTGCCGCGGTCTATCTTTTGTTCTCTATAACTCTATAGGGTCCTCGCACTTTCTGGGTCTTACACTAGTCTTAACGCACATAAACGTATTACGAGGTCGCCGAGGGATGTCGGTTCAGAGGCGGTGAGGTGATCGATCCCTTGACGAGATATATATAGACGCCGGCAGTGTGTTCTAGAGTCTGAAGTGGGTCATTTTGAATCACGTATTACGTGCTAACGGCCTCTGCGTTATAAGATCGGAGATTTGTTAAGCGAAAGAAAATTGCCCTGACATTCATAAGGCTGGTTGGAAACGAGCGCGAACTTTTATCGTGAAGCACCAACACACCTGTGCTCGTTTGTCGATCTTCAACTTCTGCTTAATACTTGCATTTTTCGGGTGTGCGCATGTTCATGGCATTCTTAGGTTTTGGGCACTCAAAGAAAAGTGTCTGTAGTGTCCTTTGCATTGTGTGCTAAACATTCATCCAGCGTATTTCTATATATAATACCGTTGCGGGTCCAGCTGGTTAAGCCGACTTGATAGGGCAGTATATTTGCTACGTGCATGTGCTCATAAGGTTTGTGAACGGGTTGTTTACGAGTGTATCAACACAAACAAACCTTGCGCAGCGTTTCTGCGTCCTATTAGTAGTCCGAAAAAAAAAATAATGACGGCAGTGATACCTGCAGAGTATTTGAAGCCGGTGAAATGTCGTTATGAGAGTTGCACTTGTCGGAGACTTCTAATGCAGAGAGAAACTTTGAAGACACATAGATCTTGAGGGCATATAACGTGGAGGGCATGTAGCTCTTGTGGTTTATAATACTCGGGGCATATAACTCTTAAGGGCCTATAACATGAACGGTTCATAGTGCTTGAGGAAATATAACGTTGAGGGCATGTAGCTCTTGAGGGTCTATAACGTTTAGGGCATAGCTTTTCAGGCGTTATAACACGGAATACAGCTCTTCAGGGCTTATAACATCGGAAACATATACGTCTTGTGTGTCTAGAACGTTTAGGCCATATAGCTCTTTCGGGCTTATAACCTAGACGGCCTATAGCTCTTGAGGGCGTAAAACATTATGGAAATATAGCTCTTGGGGGCCTACAACGTTGACGACATATACAGAGCCTATAAAATTCCATGAGGACCTATAATTTAGACGTCAATTTGAGGGCATATAATGTTGAGAGCACGTAGGTCTTTAATACATATGACATTGGGTAATATAGCTTTCGAGGGCCTACAACGATGGGGGCATACACTTATTGATTGCGTACGACGTTCAGGGCATATAGGTCTAGAGGGCATGTAACTGATCACATATAGCTCTTGAGGGCACATTACGTTGAAGCATGTAGTTCTATAGTGCCGATAATGGTAAAGACATATTGCTTGATTCTGCGCGCTTAAGCACAGCTGAGGCGGATGCTTTGCCAGAAGTTTGTCTTAATAGATAATCAGCCAGGGTGTTTTGTTTTCTAGCGATTAGGGGGTGGAGAGAGTAAACTAAAGCTCATTGCGTACAGTTTATGGTTCGCCAGCACTCGCAACGGTAAGGTAAAAGGGTGCGCGGAAAAAGGAGGCACACAAAGAAACCTTAGGCTGGAGTACCTTGTAAATGTATGTAAACTGCATATTAACCAACGACAGTCATCTCTTGAGCTAACAGAAATAGCAGACGTATGAACTAACGGAGCCCGTGCTTTTGACTTAAGGAAGGCACTTGCCAGCCTCGCTGGTACATTTTAGCGTGGAAAATGCTGTGATGTGTTCGGTCTTCTGCGTTTTAATTGCCTTTAACTGTGCACCTGAATTTACTTTCATCTTGTCCATTCGTAGTGTAACTGTGTCGATGCTCCATTTGACAAACTTCTTCGTTATTGGGTAAAAAAGCTTCCTCTTTGTCTCTCTGAAGAGGTTATGTCCTTCAGACTATGTGGGAACTCTGCAGTGTTGGTAACTGTTTACAATGCTCAAGTGTTAGATACGGCGTACTGAGGAAGACCAAACTTAAGTGTAATGTTCCGAAGTGCTGTATAAACCTGCTATATTACCAGAAAAAGAATGGACATCCCCATTCATTGATTGAACTGCGCTGCACAGGGATGTGTGCTTGTAGTTAAGATGCTTCATTGGGTAGTTTTTTTGTCTAGCCTACGATTTCTGAGGGAATCAGTACGTACTTGGTCAACGAATTGCGCCATCTCAAACATTCTATTGAATGCGTGTTTAGAAAATGTGGTTAAGGATTTATAGAATACTTGGTACTTTACTATGAGAGAGCATAAAGCCGTGCCGTGAGCCTCGCACCTGATGAGGCCGTGTTGACAAAATCGCGACAGCTATGTATTACGGATTAACGCTGGTAGTGGCTGATCTAAGGATGACACAGATAAGCAAAATATGCATCTTTAGGTGCGTCTTCGGTGCAGCGCTCGCGCTGGTTACGTTATTTTCCCCGCAGCAACGTCGTTTCAAGAGTTATCGACTTGCAAAATCCTTTGTCCTTTTTTTTTCGGGCTTTCCTTGTGAATACTTGCTCATATGACGCCTCGAATATGAATGAACTCTTATGATCCACTATTCTTGCAAAGAAAAAAAAAAGATCTCTTGGTTACCATTCCTCGACTCGATACGACGCCTTCCTGAGACAATGTCGTGGGCTTGGCCCCATAGACGAATCGGCAAGACACTCAATGTGCTTACATGAATGGGTTAGTGCGTTAGCCGTATAGTCACCACGTTTCGTTGGGCGAGAACAATTGAGCAGAGTGAATACCACACGCAAGAACAATATGAATGGCTAAATAGTGTTTTGTGCGGTACATTCAGCAGCCATGCCTAAGCCGTTGATCTTCCAACTGAAAAGATTGGGATTTTTTGGTGGGCAGAGAAATTCGGCGTGTTTGCTTGAGGAGCTCGAGCAAGCTCTAGTCGGCAAACTGCGCTCTTTTAAAACTTGACGGCTTAAAAGCGATTTCCCGTGCTTGGTTACGCAGCGCGCTGCACGAGTTGCAACGCCTGAGATGGTGCATGCATGAAAGACTGTGTCCGCTATGGCTTCCGTAAAACTGTCCTGTTTCCAACTTGCTCCACTAATGCAAGTTCGTTTTCTTGGCCTACCCGTTCATACCTCCGTGTCGTCGGGCGTACTCTCTGGCGCGATTGCGAGCATTGTGCGTTGGCGTGGTTTGGCGGTCCTATCATTATACTTGCCACACGCACAGATGCGTAATCTATCCCGAAAATAGGCTGTGTGGTGAGTTCCAATCGCTGTTTGAAGGAGGAGAGGGGGAGACATGCAACCCCAAGTCTAGCCAAGCGTACGATCCTCCCCACTGCAAGATCAGGGCACGCGATCGAGCGTACACCCGCTCATTCTCTACGCGGGCCAAAGTACGCGTGAGAGATCAGAGCCGCCGCGTGCTGACTGCGCCATCTTCCTGATAATACTGGAAACACGATAGTTCCCCCCCCCCTCCGAGATGTCTGTCCTACTGCGGTAAGTGGTACATATAAATAGCTTGTCGTTTTAACGGTGAGGGAGGTACCTTATGGTGGCTAAGTGCATGAATAACGCCTCGCATTCAAGACGTGGAGGTCACATGTTTGATTCTGCGCCCCAGAGTCTTTTTTCTGAATTTTTTTAGTTGTTCGTCTTCAAATATATATATATATATATATATATATATATATATATATATATATATATATATATATATATATATATATATATATATATATATTTTTATTTATTTATAAATACTGCGATCCTTCAGCTGAAAGATCATGGCAGGGTGGGAAAAAAAATGTTCGAGAATCGGTACATACAAAAAAATAATGAAAACACAATAAATCGTACGATTTGAATATACAAGGCGAAGGTTCACAAACGCTTATTTCAACAAATTTTTCGAGTAACATAACACATAATAACGTAACACGTAGAATACGGGTTATAGACTAACACAATAATTACAATAAAACAAATAATACAATGCAATGTGTAGTGATGGTTTAGGCGATGCTGTTTTCAAACAATGACAGTTTCTTCTGTAAAACGACATCATTTGTCAGGCTATTCCAGTCATTAATAGTTCTAGGGAAGAACGAATACTTGTGGCAGTTAATCCGTGAAGGTAAAGGAGTTATCGTTTTACTATGTCGCTTGCGAGTTGCGTAACCGGAAGAATACCGAAGAATGCCTGCATTGTCAACATTTAAATGACCATTTATTAATTGATAGAAAAACTTAAGCCGGCAAGTGCGGTTTCTGTCCACAACGGGTTGCAGACCGCTTTTTACCAATAATTCAGATACGGATGTTCTACCGTAGGAGTTATAAATAAAACGTAAGCCCTTGTTCTGCACTTTTTCTAATTGATTAATGTTACGTTTAGTGAATGGATCCCATATTATTACAGCATATTCCAACATTGGACGAATGAGTGTTTTATATGCCAACATGCGTACAGACGGGGTAGAATATTTTAAGGATCGCTTTAGAAAAAAAAGTTTCCGTAGACATTTACCTGTAGTTATATCGACGTGTTTGTTCCAGTTTAGATCATTAGTTATCCATACTCCAAGGTACTTGTATTCTGCAACTTCTGTAAGATTGACGCTATTTGTGCCGTACTGATAACATAAAGGATTTTTCTTTAGTGTTATTTTCATATAAACAGTTTTGTTGTAATTAATTGACATTTGCCATTCCTGGCACCAAGAGACGACCTTGTTGAATTGATTATTGAGCCTTATCTGATCTCCAGCAGTTGATACCTTCGTGTATAATACACAATCATCAGCATAAAGCTTTACACTTACAGAAAGGTCATTCATTATATCATTTATATATAATAGAAAAAAAAAAGAGGTCCGAGGACCGAGCCCTGAGGTACGCCGGAATCCACAGGTAGTTTGCTGGAACAACTGTCATTAAATGAAACAAATTGTTGCCTGTTTTCAAGATACGCTCGTATCCATACTATAAGTTTCGGATTTTTCAAGATATATTGCAATTTATGAAGTAATTTTTTATGTGAAACTTTATCAAAGGCCTTTTGGAAGTCCATAAAAATGGCATCTAGCTGTTCACCTTCATTTAGTGCGGTAGCAAAATCATGGATGGTTTCAACCAGCCGTGTAGTGGTAGAATATCCACGTCTAAATCCATGCTGCGCTTTTGTTAGTACTTTGTGTTCATCAAGAAATGTAACAATCTGTTTGTGAATTATGTGCTCGAGAATTTTACAAGCTGTAGAGGTTAACGAAACTGGTCGATAATTCTTTATTTGAGTTTTATCACCTGCTTTGTGTAGAGGCTTAATTCGGGCAATCTTCCAGTCCTCAGGGAGTACACCTTCGTTCAAAGACCTAGTATATAACACACACAAATATTTCGCGCACCACTCTGCGTACCGTTTTAAGAAGGCATTCGGTATCTCATCTGGTCCAACAGATTTCTTAACATCCAGATTTAGCAATAAATTAAAGATACCCTCTTCAGAAATAGTGACATCTGATATTGGTGGTAGGTTCGCATCGAAAGGTGGGAGATGATTATTATTTTTTGTATAGACGCTGTTGAAATAGTTATTAAAGGCCGTACAGACAGCTTTTTCATCACTCTCTAATTTTCCATCTAAAAGAAATACATCGGTAGAGCACGTGCCCGGAGTGACCTCTTTCCAAAATTTTCTTGGACACGTTTTAATAAATGACGGCAATTTTTCGTTAAAATACTTTTCTTTGTCACGAAAAGATTTTTCTTTAATTTCTTCACGTATATTGCAAATAGTTGTTTTAAATTAGGTTAATAGTTGTTTTTAAATTAGTTGTTTTGAAATAACCAGCCATGAGCAGAAATCGAACCTACGACGTAGGTTCGATTTCTGCTCACGGCTGGTTATTTTTTCATCCACTTTTATTTCTTCATATTTACATTCCATTGGTTCTATTACCTTCCCCAGTACATTCCTTGGCATTACTGTCTGTTATATCTCATTATTATTGTGTTAAAACACGGAAAAACGTAAACGAGCCCTTAGGTATACACTTCTTTCCTTTATATATATATATATATATATATATATATATATATATATATATATATATATATATATATATATATATATACGTTGCATCGACGCCGGCGGCGACATCCAGCTGTGAGTGTCCATATAATTACCATCGTTATAAAAATAATCAGTAGCACTATCTACTTATGTACTCTATAGTGATAATAACGCGTCAGCACAGTTTATGACATCTGTGCCTCTTATAAATACATTGGATGCGGAGAGTGTCCTTTGGCCATGTTTTGTAGCACGTGGTGTTTAGGCGGAGCTGTCAGGCTTATAATGCTTACTAATGAATAAAATAGATAACGAAGAAAAAAGGCAAGGGAGCGTGACTGACAACAACCAACGAGATGGGCACAGTGCCTTGCGAGTCCTTAGAGAACGAATGATAGAAGTAGAAGCTGGAAAGAGAAAAAAGCAAGTGAAAAGAAAGAACGACCGGGAAACCCAAGTACCAGGCCGGCCTGACGGCCATTGCGTGGCGGATCCGACGATCAAAGACGCGTCATTCGGAGATAAGGACACCGAGCACGTGTATGGAAAAGTGGTCGCCTGTTCTTTAGAACAACATAGTTTGCTACAATACTGCTAGTGCTACGCCAACAAGAGGCACTACTACTACTACTGCTACTACTACTACTACTGCTGCTACTACTACTACTGCTGCGGCTGCTGCTACTACTACTACTACTACTACTACTACTACTACTACTACTACTACTACTACTATGACGACGACGACGACGGCGCCATGACATGATTGCTGAAAGAGGATGGACCTTTTCTACGGAGAGGAGGATTTCCTCTCCTCTTTGGGCTGTTGCACGAGTGTACAAAAACCGATGTCACAACCTCGGTAACGCATTTTTCGGGGGGTCACGCGTGCTAACAACAGCCCAGAGAGGACAATGGTGACGCCCAGAGAGCCTTGAGTCAAAAGGTGGATAAGGGGCATTGGCCACAACGTCTTACCCAGCCCCTTACACAGGCCGGAACGCGCTAGCACGTGAGTGCGTTATGGCACTGCTTAGACCAGCTCTTGCGCATGCGCAGTAAAGATGGTGACGCCACGCACCACCAAATAGAATTTCGCCATAAGCTGCTTCGCATATCAAAGGAAATGTAGATGAAATAAATTGAAATAAATTAGAGCAGCAGCTGCCGAGTATAGTACGTTCCCTTTGTGTTCTGCAGTTGCTATAGGATGGCCGCGTATAGTTGGAACTTCTGAAAATTAACGCATCTATACGAGGAAATACGTAGGGAAGGACGACGGTAATTTCAATGGTGCCGGTAGATTGAACACGAAATGCGAATCACATGTGGCAAGCCAGACAAGACGATCGCATGTCGCTAGGTGTAGAATGCGGACTTGTAGTTAGGCTCTGAGACTAAACGTCGCCCAAATAATGTTCGCCTCTATGGCGGCGTCTTCGTCGAAATGTCGTGGCAGTGTGCCCTGCACAGTGATTGGCACGTTCACAAATAGACCTTTCATACCAAACTTTTCCTTGCCGTGTCGTCTGCGTAGCACTCTCAAAGTTGTCGCTGGTCATCCAGATTCACAGAGTAGACTGGTTCACAATTTTTGTTACGTTTTTGCCATCATTATAAGCTCTTGTACAGGTGCATTGACTAACATAAAGGCAGAAGTCGTGACCTAGCATTGGAGAAGCAAAATAGACACGCATGCTGAGGTGAGTTTATATATATATATAAAAATCGGAGGCTTGTTACGTGTGTTTGTTTATATAACTGCTCACAATAGCCTTTGTCGTCTTCGTCACGGTATTTCCGCGCTCAGAAAACAGGAACCATTTTTAGAAACCAGACGCTATGTGTCACGCATGACCATAGTTACACTACATTGTGACATAATAACGCACAGCTATTGTCCCCGCTCCCCCCCCCCCCCCCCCTTGTGGTACTACGGGACGTGATTGCTTTGTTCGCATGTGCCATCTTCACAAAACGTATGGCTCCTTTGTATGCACAAGGTCACTCTGTTACGTAAAGGTCGCATTGTCAGCTGTGTTGACTTTTTGTAGGTGAACGATATCCCGCCGATGATGGTGGTTTTAGGTTATGAAAGGCGGTTATTTCTGCAACTAATGAAAGATTACAGTGCAAGATTGTGGACAGGGGCCGAAGGGGGAAAGAGAATGAAAATTAGGTGAGAGCTGAAGGGAGAATCGAGTGTCCATATATCATGGGGCGCCAAAACGGGACACTCGTGTTCCAATTATAAACAACTCGCCGTGTTCTTTGTGTATTCGCGTGAGACGACTCCTAGAAGGAGGAATCCTCGTTCTTATTCTCCTTAGTGGTTATACCAAATTTGGTATATGTGAAGCTAGCGAAACGATTGCGAGCGCATCGTGAGCTTGGCATGTATTCATGTTCATACATGACAAGCATGTCATGATCATCACGTTTTACACCAGTCGTATAACGTCATCATCCATTAGCGCCACGTAATACCAAGTTTGGTGTAAGTGAAGCTAGCGAAACGACCGCGAGCGCATCATAAGTGGGGCGTGTAGTCATGTTGTTGTAATACATGACTCGCGGGATCGAATCCCGGCTGCGGCGGCTGCATTTCCGACGGAGGCAGAAATGTTGTAGGCCCGTGTGCTCAGATATGGGTGCACGTTAATGAACCCTAGGTGGTCGAAATTTCCAAAGCCCTCCACTACGGCGTCTCTCATAATCATATGGTGTTTTTGGAACGTTAAAACCACACATAATAATAAAAAATTTGCAGCTTTGCCTTAAGGGCGACGCAATGAATGCGATAGCAACAAATTACAAATGTAGTGGTTGTGGGACATAAAGCCCACAAATCAATCAATGTTCTTACATGACACGCATATCACTATTTCCACGTGAGGGCCTGTAACGTGAGGGCCGGAGTGAGAATGGGAAGAGGGACATCCCGAGAAAAGAGATGCAAACAATGAAGATGATGACAACAACAACAACAACAACAACAACAACAACAACAACAACAACAACAACAACAACAACAACAACAACAACAACAACAACCGCGAAGTGTTCTCTCGCATCAAAAACATCCCTCTAAAGCACGTAGGAGGTACAGGTGGTGCTCTTCCTATACAAAAGAAAAAAAAATCGGGGTAAGGCTTTTGTCAATCTGATTTCAATACCACGAAGACTCTTATTTGTTTCGTAAAGTCGCTGATTCATCGACCTCTCCTTCAACAGCCACACGTTGAGCAACACGTTAGCGTCTAAAGTGGGTGCAGAGTATCGAGGCGTGCTGAATAAGAACTTCGATCGCCCTTGCCAAACTGCGACGTGGTACGTATATGGTTACGTTATAACTCATGGCCGTAAACAACATTCCTGTGTAATAGCTGCGCACTTTTGCTTGCACTTGAGTGACGTACTTTCTGAAAGGTATAATTTATGCTTACTTTCAGAATTTAGCCGTTTAATAGAAATTTCTATTGCCCAATATGTAACACATAACTATTTCCGGTGTGTCTTTACGTACTAATAGATTTACCGCCTTCGCGTATAGGTCGCGCTGAGCAATACTTCAAGGTGAAGAGGAATTAGAAGTGAGTGGGTGGCACTTTTTTTCCCTCTCGATCTGCGGAGTTTCTCGCAGAGTGCATTATTTCAAATATCCTGGCTTTGGTATGTTTTGGTAGCTTAACGTACCAGACTTGTAAGTGATAAGCACACCTGCACCGTGAACAGGAAAAAACAAAAATAATTATCTATGTGGGAGACGCCCGCCACACTCTAAGCGCGTCTTACAGGACAAAAATAGTCTTTCCATTCCATTCTATTACCTACGACTGAATCACTCATTTTTATGCGCATCACTATGCAAGCTCTTGGAACAGTTATTTTGTTGTTGTTGACGAAGTATATGTATTCATATAATGTACAAGCCTATATATCTGTACTATTTATCACAAAGCCGTGCGCCCACTAGGAGGGTAACAAATCGTACGCGCATCTGGTGGACCTTCCTGACTGCTGCGCATTCTCATCTCACGTGTTTAGGCGAACTGTTTAACACAGTTATTTGCGTTACTTGCACACTGGAAAACGCTTAATTGACTGCACTCAAGCAAAGAGAAACAAGTTAACCGCTCTGGATCACATTATTTGTTATTTTTGTTTTATTAGTTGTCTTCTTTGATTTGGAACTGTTTTTATAACGATGGATGGTAAAAGAACTATATTCTCTAGATTTCGAGTGACGTTTCGTGTGTTTATTGCAATCGTCAGCCTTTCTGTCATCATGTGTCTTTCAAACACGAAGTTGCTCTCTCTCTCTCTCTCTCTCTCTCTCTCTCTCTCTCACACACACACACACACACACACACACACACACGCACACACACACACACACACACACACACACACAGACACATACACACACACACACCTTTTTTCTTTCTTTCACGAAAGAGAATATGCCCCGCCCACTTTTGATTCGCACGGTAACGTTGCTTCTGTCATGCCGACGCCATCTTTGTCGTGGCTGTTGTCATAAGGATCATCGTGTGCATTTTCTTTTCTTTTTCCCTGCCGTTTCTTTCTTTTAGGTTGTCAAGAGGGCTTGGCGTTCAGATAGCCGTTACTCATGTCTTCTGAACTGATGCCATAAATATAACAAAATAAAATAAAACGACAAGAACTGCTAACCGCATCCCCACATCACGTGCGAATAAGAACATTTCCTCCTTATTGCGAAGAATTGCGTCAGCAGTATTGCCGCCGTGACGTATCTATATGCACAACTAGCGAAAAAGACGCACTGTGATTGTGGAACGTATTGACATCTGCTAATGCATCAAAAACATAGTTTGTGCTTATGGGTGTATTGGCAATTTCGGATCTCTCGGTCATATTTCTATCACAAAAACCAAAAGCTACTCTTCCTCCGATACAATGGTATAGGGACTGTGGCACTTAAACAAAGTGTTGCTGGCATAATGCAGTGGGGAATTTGCAGCATGGTGCTCGTTCACTTCGCATTGACTGATGATTATCAGTACACGCGCAAACACCGAGCCGGGAATAGGCCAGCTTTATTGTGAGGAAAACTACCTTTATCGTACGCCGTTCCTTTGTCCTTCTTACTATGTCACTGCGTTCGTTTTCCGAACACGACCTTCGCAGAAAATGGCCCAAGTGACTCACTCTTTATTCCTTTTTTATCTTTCCCTCCACTCGCTCCTAACTACGTTTCATCAACTCCGCTCGACTGGAGATGAACTGAGACACCGGGAGAATCCGGTAACCCTCGAGTGAGTGCGTGTATAGGTTTTGACGATGCTGCCGGACATTCGTAGATTAAATATGAAATGGGAGTTCTTCGTAGCACGGAAACCACCCGTGGAGACGGTATCCCGATGACTCCGATTCGTAGCGGTCACTATAGGTGTGCGCAAGAGGGAAGCAGTGGGAGGGGGGGGGGGAGTCCTCTAACCACCTAATAGGGGTGCACAAAGTCAGCCCCATACATTGACACAATAGGAAGGGGGGGGGGGGTTGGCCTATGACGGTCACTGCGTGGCCACGAGAGAGGTGCAGTTGCGTAAGCAGGCCTGCTATGCGCAAATGGACACTAAAGAGAAGAAACAATTTTTGTCATATTAGTAAATCGCTCTATAACATTTTGAGAAATTTTACGATCGCGAGAAAAGGCTTGGTAAGCGACTAACCGCGTAAAAAGTTTGGGTGCCGAAGCCACGTTGAGATTCTTGCTTTAAACGCCGGGACGCACTGGACTTTGACGTTATTTACTTGTTTTTGCGTATTTCCTAATGAGTAAAACTGAAGTACATTGTTCTCTGAGAGGCCATAAAATTGACATGCCAAGTTTCAAAAAATTTCTGTTAAGCCAATGCCACCAAAATACCAGAAATGTCCTTCCAAATCCGTGAAGTCGCGTGTTCGGATCCCGGCAGTGAATTCGAAAACAATGCTTGACTATAATGTTTGCCCATGTTAAAGCGCCTATTAATGTTAAATTAATTACATCAGATTGCATCAGATAGGCACCGTCGACATACTGGGGCGAGCCTATAGTGACGTCGCGGTGCGTAGGCTCCGCCCAGTCCAAAGCTCGCCACCGCCCTCCATGATCACATGTAACAACTGCCACAGAAGCTGCAAAGCTGCCTGCGAGCGCAGCGTGTCGGTGAGCTCCACAAGCTAAACCCCATAAACTGAACCAAACCTAAGACGTCAGCCACCACAGAAAAAAAAAAAAGTTATTACCGCAACGAGTGAACATCGCTTTCCTCTTGTTTTTGATAATTTTCATTTGAATTTCTTGAGACATTCGGTATAATTTTCGGTAACCTTTTCACGTACGGCTTTTTCACGTAAGAAAGAAAAATTGTAAACGTGACGAGAGCACATCGCACTTCTCTTGTTTGTGATGATTTTCGTTCGCATTTATTGATACATTCGGTATCACTTTTGTTGACTTCTTTGCGCAATTTAACTGTCTTCGAGTTGGACGGCGGGTACATACGCAGCTACAGCGCCTTAGATAATCGCCGACTGTAGGTGGAGCTTATTTACCATTTTCAATAAATTTTTGCCATGTTTGTCTCCGACTTTCTTTCGGTTTCGTCGAAGACGTAACCGCCTAGAGCAAGAGTGAACAACTCGGCGTTTTGGCATTGCACGGTCCGGAAGAGTATAGGCGCAAAGAAGACGACGGACGAAAGGGGAGACACAGACTCGGACACAGTGCAACATACATTCACGGATACATCGGTGGTATAGGCTTGCCGTGATCACATGTCTGCCTTTACTGAAAGACTATAGTGTAGCGTCCGCTACATACTTTACCGGTGGTGCCAGGCTCTCGCACGATCTCAAATTCCCTTTTGTGAGATGCGAAAGGAATGCTGGAACGAGTACAGTCGTTGATTTCCGTTGAGTCGTGTGACGACAGTGGCACATCTGTATTGAAGACAATCCCTCATTCGCCGTGATCGTCTCTGGGTGGAAAGTCTCGTCACCATAGCTGGGCCTCTGCATCACGCGCACGCGGCGCAACTCTCCTCGCAGCGCAAGCTCTGACCTGTACCGGTACGGTAAGATCTGCGTGCCATTCGTCTCTCTGATGTATACTACAGCTTCTGTCTGTGTTAATAGGGAATGTTTTACCAGTTCTTGATTAGCGCATGGTAGTTTCGATAATATCGCACTGTTGTGATCGGGACACAGCTTTTTAGTCTGCAAGACCTCTGCTGGCCACATTATTAACCTTATCACGTTACCGTATGCGATGAACAATTCGTATGGCTTACACGTTTAAGAAAAGTGAAATGTCCACTACGATAATACGTTTTTTTCCCTGCTTACTATACGATAAACCGGCAGTGCTGAAATACTCTATATAGTGAGATTACTGACAATGCGTGTGAATGATGGTGCGAAAACATGTGCTCCTGTTAGTGAGATAGAAAAAAGCACGCGGTTAAGTTGGCTGATTTTGATAAACTTCGAGAACCCGTGGACATAACATCACAAACGAAAGAGAAAAAAAAAACAGCGTTTTCTCCAATATACCCGCGTTTTCGTCTCGTGTCAATTTGCTCCTTTCGTTATCAAGTCGTGTTAATAGAAAATAGGGAGACTAATTACTTTACTATACTTAGTATCGGGCCAACGTCTCTCGCTTTGTATAACATCTACATGGTCTAGCGTGAGACTTCTATGATTATGTTTTGTATTCTTTGGGTGTGGACTGAAAGTTCTACTTGTGGCTTATTTAACTACCTTGAGCGTTAACTCAGCGTAGTCGAATATCTAGCGGACATCCTGCTTAAGGTTGGCTTTGCCTGGGAGTCTGGGTTGCTGTTTCCTGCGAATAGAGTAAATGGACTGTGGGTTACTTGCGATTGTTCTTGTTCTTACCGAAAGCGCTACCGACGAGGGGTACGTGGACGTTTATTGTACTTTGTGGATTCATTCGTCAGCTTACTTCGAGTTGCTGTTTGTTTCGCCATCGCTCTTTTAGAGAAGCTCTTGGACACGAGTGAAGATGCGTGTTATCCGCTTAGCTCGCGTTAAATGACCTTCAATTCAGCTATCGCTTTCGTGGCGGTATGCTTTGTGACGTTTGCGGTGGAATATTTAATTCTTGTGTTTTAAAGCTGGAGACAGCAGCATTTGTAGCGCTCTTGGTGCAGGCCTCGGTGCTTGAATGTCATAAAAAAACATTGGCCCCGGATATGCATGGTACATTGCTAATACTGTTGAAAGACGATAGTCTTGCGTCTGGAGAGAGTGAACAAAACGTTTGTTTGATATTCTGCGCAAGAAAATCGGTGAATGGTATTCTGAAGGCGCTGCGTTAGAGTGCTTCGAGCGTGTAGCGGAGGCGTACGAGCACATCGAGGCACGTTAGCCATGAGCGCCATCTGGCAGTTATCTTCGAAAACGAAGGAAGGCCTGCGCACCTGCGGAGAAAGATGCGTGCCATTCTCTGGGGCGATAAGGTGTAGAACTCAAAGCGATGGGCAGGTGCCACCACCGTGTCGTTTTAGCAAAGCGTTGGTAACACTTGCCTTTTTTAGCACCGCGTCGCACTCTCAGCGCAGCGTGTTTAACGATACGGTCCTTAGAATCACTCGTGTGTGCCTTCTCTAGTATAGAGGCACATATACAAAACATCGACGTGTTGTTATGGTACCTCAGATATGCGCAATGATTGCTTTTTAATTGACAATCGCGCAAGTATGAACGCTAGACTCTGAGCAATATTTGTGGGCGTTGCGGATGGGGTCGGCCGTTTGAGGTATCGTTAAGGGTGGACAGACAAATGTACAGACAGAGAGACAGACCAAAATTTTCCCGTCGAAGGTTCTCAAGAAAGACTATCGTCTTTAAAAAAACTAAAGCATTAGAAGTGGTATAATTCCATCACGCTCCCGCAACAGTCACATAAGTAAGTGCAAATTGTAAGTATTTTATCTTAGAATGTGATATTATCGCAGTCTTTTAAAACAACTTTAGATTCAGGGGAGATAGTTTCAACGAATGAGTCATGACCGCCACCTTAGCCGGTAAGATTACTGCAATTTCGTGTGTATAGCTAGAAAGCTTGACTAGAGCAAGAAGGTTTCCAGTGAGGCTGTATGCAAAGTTCCGCAAAACGCGTAGGGACAGCTTAGCGCCCTCGCATCGTAGCGTGCATAGTACTGTAAAGTGTCAAACGTTTATTCAAGCATGCGTGTTCATGTATTTATTTTTCAAGGTAGAGCTGTTCCCTGCTTTTCCCTCATATATTATATGTAGTGCTCTAAATTATTACTTGTCTCTCTAAACGCATTGAAGACAATAAGCACAAAAAATACACAAATTGACAAGGTTGTCACATTGCCTATTAGACGAATAGAAATTAAGTGGTGATGGAGCAGTAAATGTGAAAAGAATGCTCTTTTGTTAGATAAATTTAATCTCCCTCTTTGGGCATCACCTGTCACTCTTTTTTGCGTGACTACAAGATGCACAATGACGCTTTATTTTCACTTCCGACTTCCGCGATTTATTTTTTACTTTCTGCTTTACCTTCCTATTTTAACAAGGCGGTTATATGTCTATGATAGAGACATATATTTTAATGAAGTGGTGGAGATTTCGGCCTAGCTATACGCCTCACAGGCTACTTCAGGTGCTGCGTGATGAGTATGTTATATACGCTGATAAACACATAACACATGGATAACACGCAGACTACACTATCTACAAGAGATTGAAATAGATCAGTGTTCTGGCATCTCAAATCGCAACAAAAGGCGATGAATATACTCGATATTAAGTGCGCAGTAAAGAATAAATGCGGGGAAATGGGTGTTTATCTGTGATCGCACTTAATGGCCCACCTACGCATTGATGATCTGACGGATGAACGTTGCAGAACCGCTCCGAGTACATGCCCGCGGTATAATGCCCGTAAATTTTTCTGAAGGTGGGCTTTGCGCAGTGGCATGACAGCGTAAAAAAGAAGCACCAGCTGAGGCTCGCGCACTCGACTCAAGGTTTGGCCGCGTAGCTCGTGGGACCACTTGTCTACCATTTCCTGGTTTATGATGCCATTGTTATTTCATTAGAGTATTGATTGATATGTGGGGTTTAACGTCTCAAAACCACCATATGATTATGAGAGACGCCGTAGTGGAGGGCTCCGGAAATTTCGACCACCTGGGGTTCTTTAACGTGCACCCAAATCTGAGCACACGCGCCTACAACATTTCCGCCTCCATCGGAAATGATTTCATTAGAGTAAGAGATTGGATGAGCTTTATAGGCGTACAGATTTCCTCTCTTGGAACACTTTGCCTCTCTGTTCACAAGTTTACGAGTTTCAGATGTGACACCACCACCAGCACCTACTACTACTACTATTACTACTACGCAATAATAATAATAATAATAATAATAATAATAATAATCGGTATATGTTGATGTAGACGTATTGAGTAATTATTATTCAGTTTGGATACTCAAAAAACATGGAGACATACACGAATCACGGCGGAAGCGTGCCGAGAGCTGCCTTTTAAAGGGGTGCAGCGCCTGCCTTCTCCTTCAGGAAGGGAGATACATGGGTAGAAAGAGAGCAAGAATGAAAAAGGAAACAAAATAAAACTAATCACCGAGACTTAAACACATGTAATAGTTACAGAAAACATCTATAAACGCGACGTCTAATCCGTTTTGTTCAAGAAAGCTAGCAGAGCTAGGCCGCCTGGTCATGCCAAGCAGCGCAACCTCCCGTGACTGGGCAATCATCAAGGTTCGTGCACTTGAGTACAATGAGTCCATATTCTTTTGTCAGCAGCGCTCTCTGTATAACGACTGTGGGAAATCCTAAATTTTTTGCTCAGGTGTTTTGCAGGAGGCGCAAGACGTAAATAACGGACTATGCGCACGTCTTCGACAGTATAATTGTTTGCGCACTAATACAGCTAGATCTTAGCAAATATATGTGATGACTTTGTCACCACCAAAGAGTCCTAGACCACGGGAATGTGGAGGGAATAATGCGTCTGTGACGTGCTCGTTGAGTTATCGGGTGCCAAACATGGATTGTTAAACAAGCGTGAAGTTTCATATCAATCACACTCGTAAGTGCAACTTGAAGCGAGATGATTAGCCTCATGAGTCCTCGAAATACCTACGTGTGAAGGTATCCACAGGCGAACCATGGAGACACCACGGGAAATATTTGCTGTGGCAGATTGTACGGTAATGCATGTAATAACTAAATGATTTTGCTGGAAAGGCATATTTCAGTTTGAGTGTGTTGTGTGTTCATTCGGAAGCATTTGCACACCCGTCCGCAAGTCGTTGGCGAACACCGGCAAGTTGGAAGGAGAAGAACTTACCGGCATTCACAACACGTGCACATGTCAATTTTATTAGAATGAGAGCGTGATATCTCGCAAATAAAAAAAGAAGCAAATGCCAGTCACACCCGAAGGGTCTGCTTGATATTATGTCCGCACGCATCGGTTATTCCGGCTTTCCATCGCAGTGGCTGTGTATGCTGTGTTGGTGCAGTCGCAACGCAGCATTCCGTGAATCGAATCCCAATCACAGGCCTCCTGCTCCCAGCACAGTTTACTTGTATAGCTTAATACATACCGCGCAGCAATTTACATCACAGACACACTTTGTTGCACTTCGTGATCGTTTTCTTTTTACGTTACGCAGTCGGCGCATCGCAAACCTATTAAGAATATATTCACTCCTCAGACCCGCAGAAACATTACGTGTGTCCCGAAACACTAGTCAGTATAAATGCCTGCTCACTGCAGCTGTATGCAAATGTCACATTCCACAGCCATCTCATAAATTCATCTTTCTGGAATCTCACTCTTGTGACGTTTAAGTGCCTGCTCCACGTGTGGCATTTGCGAATTAGCATCGTTCTTCCTGTATACGCGAACTTGAACAATACCTGTACTCGGTAACAAGTCCATGTGAAATTTCTGCATCTCTAACTGGGGGCTTCGCTGCTTGCTGATACAACTTCAAGTAAACGGAGGTGAATACAAAGGGTCGCGTTTTCGCAGGCTGATGGAGTTTGCTGAAAGGTGATACTGTTCTTGTGCACGTCTATACGCTGCTGCCGCAGAGGCTTCCGGCAAGAAGAGTTTGAACAAACACTATAGAGGCAGTGAGCACTAGAAGCAAAACAGAAACTCAATGTCGCAAGGGTGAAATGATGACGCATCCCTGTGTTTGAAATGAACTGAGTGAAATACGCCGTACAATTGTAAGTTATTTTTTGACCTTACAGAAAAATGTGCACTACATCATCGTCATGCCTATAGTTAGTACTGGAGTATACGAAAGAGTTGAAAAGTTTTTCTTCTCATTTTGTTATTTGCAGGATGGAGGACAAAATACCGGTTCCCCGATGGAAAAAAGCACTCAAGCCTGTGCTTGCCACCGCAACACCATTGGTCCTGCTGCCCATACCACTCAGCATAGGAACCGACGTGAGTGTTCGGCATTATGCATTCGGAAATATATATCAAGCATTTTCAAGGTGCAGTTTTTATGCATGCTGCTTCACAGTTAGGTGACTTACACAGGAATCGTTGCCTGGTTTCATTAGTCGCTATATAACACCTCAGTTATGTGATGACTGCTCGTTCGGATTTCGGGGCGATACGAATTTTTATTTTGTCCCGGCCAACGCCCATTGACTAGCAGTGTAATGGAGTGTGGTTGTTGCCAACCGATTTTTAAACCCCGCGACGTTTGATACGAACGTAACGCTACCGCTCAAGTAGCAACCGGTGCTGCGCGCAATGCTGCGGAAGACGCGAGAAGCACGCGCAAGCGCTGGAATCGAAGCGTGGGCATGCGCACTGCACCACCAGTTTCGTTGGAATCACCGTTTATAAAACTACTCTTCTTTCACCACAGACAATATAAACCTCCGTCGTAGCGCCAGTAACGCCCGAGATTTTTTGCCTGAATCTCGGAGGCTCCCATGCGCCTTCGTGTACTTTCACATTGAGAGGACAAACGGTGTTGGCGTCACGCTTCTTTAAATGCTTCAACAAGTGCTGCTGTTGTCGTATAGTACTGACAGGTGCCTTCCACGTCGATGCAAGCCATTGCCTCGCGCATCAGACATTGTACGAAAGGTGGACGACGACCGAACGAGAAAGTGGACCGTCTCTGAGAGGCCTTGCAACGTCAAGCACAACTTCTTGGGACGGTCACCAGCTGGGAAATCTCATAAAATATCCCAGAAAACATCCCTAACTTCACCATGATAAAAAAATACTAACAACAAAAGACAAAGGCTCTAAAATTTTGTGGCCTTCATCTATCGCGTGAAAAGCAGTCCTTAAGTCGATTTTGCCGCAGTACTTTTGTGTAATGCAAAAAAAAAAAACGCACAAAGATTACAGAGATGCCATTGGTTGTCGCGGGTCACAGCACGGCTCATTAACAGCGATGGACTTACGATCCAAATTATAGGTCCCTCCCGTACATCAGGAAGGAAATGCAGCTACACAATATTGTGTAATATGTACTGATGCCGTTGGACAAGCTCACGCAATGAAAAAAGTACACTCGCACGCATGGGGCGTATATATTTTTAGGATTGCAAGTATGATCATTAACGTCTATAAGTTCACTGGAAATCATCAACAACTTTGACATTTAAGCAGCTTGAAAAATAATAAATTAAAGTGTACTGCAACTTCTTTTGTCGCATGCTAATTTTCCGTATTTTCTGGTGATACGAATTTCGCATGATATGATTTTTTGGATGACCGCGTGAGATTCTTATTACCGATGTTTTACTGTGTTTACTCGGATGTTGTCTGACAGGGCTTCCTATTAGCCCCACAAGAGCTGCATTTAGATCACCAGCTGTCATTGAACCACGCCTACGTCAGGAGGCGCTTCGATATTACTTGTCTTTCTGGGTGGCATTCACCCATATGTTGACGAAATTACTCCTGTGAATTCATGAATTTTTTTTTATCCATAGTCGGCTTGCCGAGCTTATAGTACAATACGCCAACCATGCGGAATACCTGATTATGCCTTCCTAATGTCGCGTGTTTTACGAGTATGGGGCAACGCGACTCAACAAAAAATAAAACAATAAGAAAAAAAAGACTGCGACTATTCGACTATCTTGCATCCGTAGCAAGCAGCTCGTATATTTGAAGATGTGACCATTGGCTTATATATATTTTTAAGGGCGAAGCTTCTTAGTGTGTGGGTCTGTCCTTCCTCCGATGGTGTATGTAGCCACTGGTGGCACATACCCGAAAGAGCGGTCCTTAGAATGTCCGCTGGATGGCGGCACTTGTATATGACGAATACATGATGAAAAGATGCGAGATGGCTGTACTTAGAATGTTCACTAGACAGACGGACGGATGAATGAACGGACATACAGATAGACGGATGGACTGATGGACGCACAGATGGACAGACAGACAGACAGACAGACAGACAGACAGACAGACAGACAGACAGACAGACAGACAGACAGAGAAGTGGACGCACGAACAGACGCACAGACGGATGGAAGGACAGACGGAAGAACGGACGTACGGATGGACGCATGGAGGGACGCACGGACGGACGGACGGATGCCCCGATGGTCACACGGATGGGCGGACACATGGACGGACGCACGGATGGACGCATGGACGGAGAGAAGCACGGACGGATTGACGAACGCTTCGCCCCACCAATCATCATTCACTCCGTGGGTATGCTGTGATTTTTTCACCTTGTCGTGCTCTTCCTTACCTATGGAACCACACAAATTGTCGCGCTGTTCTTCACTCCGATGTCGAGCATTTCGTGTATATGTTTTTCAAAGAAGTATGTTCGCAGGAAGAAGAGGTATCGAATTGAGTAACAGACATCGAACTGAGCGTTCTCACGAAGGTAGTGGTCTTTGTCAGGGCAGAAAACCTTTATTTCATTGCTGTTTGAATACAAATCTCCTTGTCGCAAAGCTCATTTCCTTGAAATTGCTGTAACTTTCACAAAATGCGAGCGCTTCCGCCAACCGTTTCTTATAAATTAGTCTAGTTCAATCCCTTTTTTAACCTACCGTTCAGCTCTATGGTCAGCAACTAAAGCACATGCACAACGTATGTCTCCCACCATGTTTTGGCTTGAAGGCTGGAGGGCATTCGTCCATATGTGTGTCAAGGCATTCACGTTCTGCTACAATGAGTGCGCGGATCTTCACTGCGGCCGTGTCAACCTAATCTTGAGATCTTTTGAAATGCTGTCGCGAGATGCATTCGCGTTAACATTGTTGCGTTCATTGCAGGCTGCCTGGGTTGCCTTTGTGACGCTCTGGATGGGCATCTACTACGTTGTGGAGCCGGTGCCTCTGTCAGTGACATCATTACTACCTATAGTTTTACTACCCTTCCTGGGAATACTGTCAACCGAAGAGGTGGCATCCTTTTACCTTAACGTAAGTTTTGCTATGAACGCCTCCTTAATGCGCGTCACACTGGCAGCTGCGTCCCGTCGGAAAGCTCAACATTTTTTCATGGTTATGCTCGCTAGTCTTAGGATTGTTTTTGTTCGGTGTATATGCAGACTTGCTTGTAAATAGTACGGTGACGTCGGTTCTGACGGGTTAGAGTAGGTTGCCGATAGCAATCTCATGCTGAGAAGCCTCCTTGATACGGGTTGTCTCTTAAACATTTCTCTCTCGAAAAGCAAAAAAAATAAGGAACAGACGTATGGATGTTATTGTTAAAATGAGTCAGATTTTAGACTATGGGTTGTCGGACTCATAGCTCACATGGCTGTGCAATGGTGAAAGCTCTGCGAGAACTGCCATTGGCGTCTACGTTATGAGGATTTGCCATATGGTTGAATGTTCATTCGCAGTAGGCTATGAATGCTTTCCCATGACTGACTTCAGCGTAAACTTGAAGTTACCGCTGTGGTGCTTTTGAGGTCTTTGACATCGAAAACCGTGAATGTTTAATGATCAAACTGTAAATAGCGTCATAATTCCACTACATATTTAAGTAGTTCGTTGATTAGCTAATGCAAGTTTCTCGTTATTCTGAAGACCAACTTACCTGTAAGTATATAAGCGACAGCAGGCGTCAGAAGCAGTCAGGAGTGAAAGGGTACTTGAGACCACGTAGAAAGCCCACCAACGCCCATGGTTCGTCCCACCGGCTTCGGTAATTTAAGTCAATCGGTGTGCACTGATGCATAGCGTGGCTCGCTGGAAATGTGAAACGTTTACAGTATACGAAGTGGATGTTGCATGCAAGCAACGTGTGCGACTGCGTAATTATATTGCTTATGAGCGACATTTGTTAGAAATGTGATATTGCAGGGTCTCTGTACCGCTTGGTACTACTACCTGTCAGTGAAATCGAAACCACGGAGCCTGGTAATAAAGGGCAGTTTCGTCTAAACATGGGTCCCTGAGATCGCCCATGTGGAAGTTCAGTCAGCTAATGCGGCGTGCGGCAGAGTCGACCATAATAGTATTTTTTGTCGAACCTTCTACCGTAATACCGTTAAGCGAAGACACAGTAAATTGTGGAATGTCCCTTGCTGAAAGAATTGGGTTGGGTGGGGATGTCAACACTTTTTATTCTACAGCCTGAGACCACACAACCCCAAACTTTTACTCAACCAGACATGTATCGTCATTGTTTGAAGTGCATGAGTAATGTCAATGCAGGTCTTTTGGTGGTAATGGCTGCCAAGAAAACATGATGTTGCGTTCCAAGAATTTTAACTATCGAACCTTGTTTCTGACTCAACAAACTGGTGACCATTAGGCAGGCTGCCGTCAGAAGCATGTCAGCGCTTCATTTTCACTTGTGATTTATGGATTACCTCGAGAACGGTTGTGTTAATTGCGTCGACTGTGAGTCTCTTATCATTTTTCTGTGCAACAAATTCCTTGCAGAACACGGGGCTTCTGTTCATGGCTTCACTGATGATCGCCACTGCCATCGAGTCTAGCGACCTGCACGAACGGCTCGCCTTCAAGTGCCTCCTCACCGTCGGCACCAGCGAGGGAAGGTCGGTGAGAAGTGCACTTCTCTGCAGAGTTGCTAGCACACGCATAAACGAATGCTAAATACCATCACCAATGCGCTTACAGACAAGCAGAGTAACCTCCAAAAGAGTCAACTTCTCACTAATTAATCAAGGTAGAAAAGAGTTTTCAACGAATAAGCTAGTAGCCTAAGCTGATTGAGACTTTTATGCTTGAACGGAGACTTGGATCTCTCCGTCCCTCGTTTCGCCTGCCCGCATAGCGGCCACACAGCAAAACTGAAACGCCGAACGGGTAATATTGCTTATTGAGGGTGCGCCGACCCGTGGCGTCCTGTAGTGGCGGCGGCGCCTGCAGTCTGCGAGGCGCATGGGGCGGTTCGTCCATCTGTGATATTGGACTGTAAGGGTACAAGGCACCCGCGTGCTCTAGGCACGCCAATGTGGGCTTCGGCCTTGACGTCTCGTTCGCCATGTATCTCCCACTCTTAGAGTATGCGACCCGCATCAGAGGATTTCGTTCCTTCATTCAGTCAACGGCGTGTTCACAGTGACATTTGCTGATTGGCTTCCCTTCTGATACACTAAGTGTATAGTCGGAATCCATGTGTCTCGTTTTCTGTAGATACTGAGAATTTTCCTGCGTAGACGTGGCGGGATGAACTTTAGTCTCGCAGCTTTAACCAGCACTGACGAGAATGTTTTGTATATACTCAAATTTTTCGCTTTATCGGGCAGCTCACGACTGTACAGGTGGCGTAATGCTACGGTTCTTTCGACGTGCAAATAGTCGCCTAGTACGCACTCCCTTGAGGTGACCGTTTGTTTATCAGAAGCATAGATGTTATGATACAATCGCCCTACGCACACGACTGCTATACCGTCGTTTAAATGTTTCGACGAGGCGATCATCATGGTGATTTGAATATGCTACGACCAATGCACCAGTGTCAGTATTCGTCGGCATCAGTGACATTGCGTTTTAGATTGTTTGAATAGTGACTGACAGTTACAATCGGCTTGTGATGGATAAATGATGGCATAGTCGGCTAGTGCTGCCTGTAACAATTGTCAATGAATGCTGGCGCTGGCTAAGCGATGATTATGTCGACTTGTGCTGCCATAGCTTAATTTTTTTTTCTATCCGTGCGCCAGGGTTTTGCTGGGCCTGATGTCCATCACGGTGTTCATGTCCATGTGGATGCCAAACACGGCCGTGGCCACCATCATGGGGCCCATGGCCATCGCCCTCGCTGCCAAAATGGTCGTGCCGTCTTACCACCAGGTGCCAACAAACGAGTGTAAGTCTCACATCGCACGTGTGCACTTTTAGTACTTGTCACTTCGCTCACCTACGCTCCCATGCTTAGCAACCCTGTGTGTGCGTGTCTGTGTCTTGCCTTGTATGTCCACGGCAGAACGTGCGCTGCTTGAAGTGTGCGGAAGCGCTTGTTCCAGTCGCAGGTTCATGCTCGCATTCTCACATTGGTAACGGTCGTGTCGTGTGGTTTCCTGTATCCATGATGCAACATATAGAACGGTGGCCGTATAGTCGCCAGTCATACAGCTTAAGTGCGCGTTACGGGCGTGCCCCGAAATATGTGAGCGAACCTGGCTTCTTCTGTTTAGGCACCGGTGACGCGAGCGCCAGCAGCTGCACTTGTAAGCTCTTCTCCTGCTTAGCAGAGCTCGGGTGCTGAGTCACGGTGGTGGGTCAAGCTAACCGCCAGTTTACGAGAATATTTACTGGCTATGAGCTTGGAACTTGGCGGGGTGTGGTATAAAACGCTGCCCTGGAGAGTGTGCGTCATGCTTTGACGTAGAAAAATCGGTGTGCGGGGCCGATTTAGTAATTCAAGGTGCGCGGGAATCATGATGATGGTGATAGCGCTAAAACTATAAGCGCGCCCATGCGCGTGCTCGTGCGCGCACCACGTGAAAAAGCTCCCGAGCCACGGGGACAGCTCGGCTCACCCCAGAGAGCAGAACGCAAGGAAAGGTTCGGGCCACGCCCCGGCTGCTCGTTCTGACCCTCCGTGTCCGGGCCTCGTCCCGGCGTTGAAGTCCTCGGCTGCGTCCTGGACTGGGCATCGCCCCACCTCGCACCCACGTTGGTCTGAAGCGGCGTTCGTCACGGCCAGCTGCTGTTCTGGTCTCGGAGCGAGACGCTGTCCCAGCTCTGTTCGCGGCAGTCGGCGGTACGCTGTTCTCGGTGGCAAGCCCAGGCGTTGACCACCGTACTGGGATGGCCCTGGCGGTTATCTTCTAGACCGAGCCCCACCTCGGTAGGAACTCCGCAAGCACCAGGCATCGCGCCTCCTGACTACCAGAGAGCTCAAGGTGAAGAGCAACGTTCACGCCCCAAGAGTAGAATGTGAGTGAACGAACAAGAACAATAACTCTCTTCGCGTAGGACCGTTAGCGCGTGTATATCTGTGTGAGTTTATGTTGTGTGTATCCATTTGTCCGTCTTCGTGTGTATAAAAGTCTCTCGTTGTCCTCGAACGTCCTCTGTCCTCATCTGGCTAACCTGCGCCCACAGTTGCCCACAAATTTTGGCGAGCCTGCCAGGATAGATCGGCCTTACCTTCTTGCCGAGAGCCAGACGGGCGGGACGAACTGATGGATTTAGAGAAATTGCACGCGATCGGAACGGACATGGGTCTAACAGGATCGGCACTGCAGGAATGGGTTGACGCGGAGCGCGTTATCGAAAGGTACCTTCGTGCGCAAGTTCGCGACGAGCAGCGAGAAAAGATAGCGCTGGAGGAAAGACGGCTGCAAGCCGAGGAGCGCGTTTTGCTGTTGAAGCTAAAGTTGCAAGAGCAGAAGACTGGTTCGAACGCGGGAGAGATAGGAAGACCGGCAAACGATGACGCAGCGTCCCCAGCTGTAATGGATAGCTGTGGCCCGCACAAGCTATTGCCACCGTTCAACGAGATGCGAGATGACCTCGACGCATATCTGCAGCGTTTTGAGCGCGTCGCGGTGTCTCAGGAGTGGCCTCGGAGCAAATGGGCCTTTTCGCTCAGCTTGTGCCTGACGGGAGAGGCGTTATCCGTGATTAGTCGACTTGACTCTGCTTCCGCCACCGACTATGATCAGGTGAAGGCAACATTGCTGTTACGATTCCGGTATACGGCTGAAGGATACCGCGAGAAATTTCGCAAGGCGAGACCAGAGGACAAGGAGACGGGGCTCCAATATGCTTCTCGCATAGCAGGTCATTTCGACCGTTGGATGGAGCTGGCAAATGTCGAGAAAACATATGACGCTCTTCGCGACGTAATGATTTCAGAACAGTTCATGAAGGGATGCTCACCCACCCTGAGGGTATTTCTCAAGGAGAGGAACTGTAAGAAATTGCACTCTTTAGCGCAGAACGCAGACTGCTTTCTGGAAGCCCAAGATTTGTTCAATTTGGGCAAGGATAAGCTATCTAAGGAGAGCTCAGCAGATGCTCGTAAAGCAGAAACTGCTAAGCGCCAGTTTAAGGGCCAAAGTCTCTGTTTCTTGTGCAATAAGACAGGGCACCGTGCGTCTGAATGTTGGTCTCGGACAAGAAATAACCAGTCAGCAACAGGCTGGTCGAGTGGCAGAAACGGTTCGTCTGTGGAGACAACTCGAACCCAGGAAAAGCAGTTGGCGTCGTGCGCGCTGTCACCCAAAGAAGGAGACAACGCTGACACACCGGAGAAACCGGATGAAGGGTACGTCGTACTCCAGACTGGGGAGACTATCCCGGTCGTGAATATGACGTCGACGCATACCCCAACTGTGGCTGATGTCGGAACTCTGCCTGTAGTGAGAGGATTGCTTGAGGGCAAAACTGTATCTGTACTTCGAGATACGGGATGCAACACGGTAGTGGTACGAGAAGGGCTTGTCCCGGAAGGGAAGTTTACGGGCACTACAAGTCCGGTTTTTCTGCTCGAAAGAAACTCGTGCCACAACCAGGCTACCTGTTCTGAAAGCCACTGCCACCATCATAGATAAAGTGACGCTTGAGGAATACCAAAGAAATGACCCATCGTTACGGCAGTGTTATGAGAGTCTTGGTAAAAAGTTAATAGTAAAGAATCGCGAAACCTGCTTCTTTCTTGTAGATGGTATCTTGTATAGGAAACACAAGCTACTCTCGGAGAAGGAACTCGAACAACTGGTCGTACCGAGACAACTGCGAGAGACTTTTATACACACGAAGACGGACAAATGGATACACACAACATAAACTCACACAGATATACACGCGCTAACGGTCCTACGCGAAGAGAGTTATTGTTCTTGTTCGTTCACTCACATTCTACTCTTGGGGCGTGAACGTTGCTCTTCACCTTGAGCTCTCTGGTAGTCAGGAGGCGCGATGCCTGGTGCTTGCGGAGTTCCTACCGAGGTGGGGCTCGGTCTAGAAGATAACCGCCAGGGCCATCCCAGTACGGTGGTCAACGCCTGGGCTTGCCACCGAGAACAGCGTACCGCCGACTGCCGCGAACAGAGCTGGGACAGCGTCTCGCTCCGAGACCAGAACAGCAGCTGGCCGTGACGAACGCCGCTTCAGACCAACGTGGGTGCGAGGTGGGGCGATGCCCAGTCCAGGACGCAGCCGAGGACTTCAACGCCGGGACGAGGCCCGGACACGGAGGGTCAGAACGAGCAGCCGGGGCGTGGCCCGAACCTTTCCTTGCGTTCTGCTCTCTGGGGTGAGCCGAGCTGTCCCCGTGGCTCGGGAGCTTTTTCACGTGGTGCGCGCACGAGCACGCGCATGGGCGCGCTCATAGTTTTAGCGCTATCACCATCATCATGATTCCCGCGCGCCTTGAATTACTAAATCGGCCCCGCACACCGATTTTTCTACGTCAAAGCATGACGCACACTCTCCAGGGCAGCGTTTTATACCACACGGGGCTTGTTAAACTCACATGAGCACAGCTGAAGTAACCATTTTATCTTAGCCCTGTGTTTCAACAGGTTTCAAAGAGGTTTCGAGTGGTCTCATGATGATGATAACTAGTGCGATGACGTCGAGCGTGACGCTTAGGAACAAAGAAAGCTAGCTAAGGACACGAAATAAAAATTGTGCGCAGCATTGAATGGAAATCATTAACACACTTGGATTATCCCAACGTTTTTCTTGTTATTTTAGCAATTGCTGTTATTGGGTGTTTTTAATTTACTTTACGCTTTTACCACAGGTTTTAAGCAGAATGGCGACGCCGGCGGTGATCACTTCGAAGTCGGGATCGGCGCCGACCCTAGGTGAGTCACCAGTTACAATAATAACCGAATGAGTCTACCTGTCACAATGTATGGAAGCCCTCAGAAACAGTCAGACATGTCGATGCACATATTGGTATTGTCTCTGAGCCGGCAGTGGAGGTGATGCTTTCAGACTAGTTATCGTACATAGTGTGCGAAGTATGTTGTAGGCTTGTTTCAATAGAAAGGTTCATTACCAGCCTCAGCATGACATCTGCTATAGTAAACATTAGCGAATTAAATAACTTGCGAACTGCGCTAGCTTCCTGTATGTACAGCGTGAACATTTGAGTGTCTTAAAGCTGCCGCATTTATGCGATCTTTTGTTTTTCTATTCTATCGTTTCAATGTATCCCTGTGGTTGGGAGGCAAATGTTTTGTTGCATGTGAAATAGCTCGTGTAATGGATAATTCTGCAACTTTGTATGCGTTCTGTATCCACAAGTGGCTCCAGAAGTCGATGAAACATTTTGCTTAAATAGCAGCGCTACCGCGAAAAAAGAATAGAAACACAAATGCACGCTATGAATCCTGGTGCTACAGCGCGTGTAAATAAAACTAACGTTTACGACAGTGTTCTTTTTTGTTCTTTTTTAATTGTGGAGCATTTCTTAGTCGCACGATATCACGCGTCGTACGTCGGCAGTGATGTCCGCAACCTCACTGTTCATGCTCGCGTCTCGCGTATCGTGCCGCAAGCTTGCGTCTCGTGCCAACCGTTCGTTGCCCCCCCCCCCCTCTTCTCTCGCCTCGCAATGCCGACGCAGCCATCGTCTGCTAGTACAAACCGACCGCCCGAGCTGCACAACCCTTCATTGGCCACCGCGTATATGTAGGCACTGGGTCGCACATCAGCGTCCCACCAGTGCTTGAAGGAAACGCTTCTCATTCATTCAGTGATTACGAATAATAAAGACAAAATAAGAATTATGCATTCCGAAGCCATACCTGATTACGCAAAATTCACGCGATACCCCCACCACTCTGCGACGGGTGTACTCGTGTTCGCCCCGTGGGAAGATGCGGACGGCATATTTTTATATATGTACGCGTGTGTATACAATCAAGGATTGAGATTGAAATGTGTTCTCGTTGTAATGGAATATTGCTCTTGAATTTTGCTTGTCTCTTTGTGACTACCGCTATTTTTTCCTATATCACGACATGCGTCCCTGTTTTTTTTTTCTATTTCATCAGCGGAGCATTGATAAAGAAGAACCACGATCTCCTCAAGAAGATATTGCTGCTTTCGATCGCATACTCGTCAAACATTGGCGGCACCGGCTCCATAATTGGCTCGTCGACCAACATACTCTTCAAGGGCATTATCGACGAGTGAGTGTTAATATCCAAGCGTCCGTCTGACAGATGGATGAGTGGGAAATGATAAAATGCTATCTCAGATTGCCTGGCGCTGCTATTGTTTATCCACCTTGTGACGCACGCTGAAGGAAAATGATGACTTCGATCTCTGTGTTGGTTACGAGGTGCAAGATCAATGACGTAAAAATAAAATACGAGCTTGTTCTACCACGCGTAACGATCAAGTCGGGCACGTGCCGTTCGGGTGTCATTCGTAAATCTTTTCTCTGTTGTCGTGTGTGTATTGCTCCATCGGCGTCCAAAATAAGACATCGAATAAGTAAAAACAATGCAATGTAGACTGGCGGATTGCAACCCTCTTCTGTTTTTTTTTCTACTCTGTTAACAGCCAGGGTTTACTTGTACTGATTCACTATCCTTTCTTTTAGAGCTCATTTTATAGACCGATGAGACGCATGTTATTGACGTCACATTGCATGTAGCTCACATGGCATTTCGTTAGTGACATCTCATGCTGCTGCGTATAACAGTGATGGATAGAAGCAAGAATAAAAGAAAGAAGGTTGGTTTACGTTGACCAGAAGAGCGCCTGGTTTGCTGCTTTGAGCTGGGTTAATGGGAAAGAGGAAGAAAGAGATGAAGGATATATAAGGGTAAGATGAGATGGCATAAGTGTGCGGACGCGCCCTAACGGTCTCACTCAAAGACGACCGCGCGGTCTAGCCGCCCCCTATTGGGACGTCATGATATATGTGCTCACTGAAACGCTGTGAGGGGAAATTGGTTTGTATGTACACGGTCGTCCTTTATAAAAAGGAACACGTGAGCGCGTGGCCTGTTCTCTGTGGCTGCAGCTACCTACAGCACCATCAACCGACAGCTGAAGAAAGCACGTCCATTTCTTGGGTGCACCGTCTATTGTCAGAACAATGCCCCGCCGCGGTGGTCTAATGGCTAAGGTACTCGGCTGCTGACCCGCAGGTCGCGGGTTTGAATCCCGGCTGCGGCGGCTGCATTTCCGATGGAGGCGGAAATGTTGTAGGCCCGTGTGCTCAGATTAGGGCGCACGTTAAAGAACCCCAGGTGGTCGAAATTTCCGGAGCCCTCCACTACGGCGTCTCTCATAATCATATGGTGGTTTTGGGACGTTAAACCCCACATATCAATCAATCATATTGTCAGAACAAAACGGAAGTGTTATCTAGCCGGGCTTGTTCAGCGTCCGTGACTCGTTGTTTTCTCTACCAATACATGTCGCCAAAAGCTGACGTGCTTTTTTTGTCTGTCGGATGATCGCGCTGTAAGCAGCCGCAGAGCGCAAGCCACGCGCTCGTTTATTCCCGTTCATAAAGGATGATGGTGTACATGATACGTATATCGACACGTGCTTATTTTAACAGTCGTTAGTTTTTTCTTCACTGCATTTCATTTTTTCTCAAAAGAAAGGCAGGTTCTAGATAGCTTTTCTGGAACTGAAAACACCGCGTTACTATATCTCTTGCCAATCTTACTCAAGCCAGGGAAAAGATTATGGACATATGGCCGCCACAGCATTATGACTACACTGCAGCAATCGATAGCTTATAACGTAATTTCTTTCTAACCACTGGTGTCGGGATGATTTTCATTTTTGATGCATTTCAACAGCCTCTCATTTCTTTTCTAGACAGTCAAAAAACTTGCCATCTGCTTGACTAATGTATTATAAACTGACGTGTTAGAACTTTCGTATGGATTAGCACGTGTTCCTAAATGATATCCTATACTTTCTTATGCGCTTGTGTGCTACGCCTGGCACTGGTTTCCTGTTTCGCTTTTTCAAAATAAATCTTCCTGTGTCTAGATAGCGCTCAGTCCGCGCCCTCTGTATTCCTTGCGTCTTGAAAAGGGAAAGTTTGGCTTGCCGGAATGCTTGCGTGATTGGCACTTCATCAATCATGCTAGCATTCCGACAAGCGAAACGTTCTGTTCTACTGCAATTCGGTTCCTATACCAGACCTCATTATTGGATTAATTCCACTCTCGCGCAGGCATGGCGCTCTTTCTCTAACGTTGATTTTTTTTTTTCACCAAGGCTTTTTCCTCATTCCACGGAGCTCACATCAGCCACTTGGATGCTCTACAACGTTCCCCCTATGATTGTTTGCACCGCCATCGGCTGGATTTACCTCTGGCTTGTCATCAGAATTAGCAGGTAACTGAAACAAAAATATTGCTTTTTCATCGAGACTTAGTCGGATTATGAGGAGAATTTCTTATAGCATTTCGAAACGCAGTGTTTACTTCTCACCTTTCTTACGGCGCCGTCAAGCCGAACTTGAATTCGAATATTTTCATGGTTCATACAACATAAATTTTGCTCTTTCGTTTGGTGCAGTGCTTTCGTGGCTTATATTGGTTAAATTGTCGATGGCACTATTTACGAGCAGGATAATTTAGACGATAAAGGAATGAACAAACGAACACCCAAGAAAGAAAGGTGGTGTTTTCATAATAATTCCAGCAGTTACAGGGTGGTTCTAGCTGTGGTCAAGAATGTAAATAGTGTTTCCTTGGAGGAATTGTTCACTGCTCCAAATCGCTAATTGCACGCTGTAGTTATCTACTTATAGTTACAAACTCGCAAACCTAAATTAACTTGTTAACGCCTGCGTGGTAGGTCATTAAAATCTTACTCACAGGGCTAACTGGCGTGAACATACATAAAGAACTATCGCGTTAACCAGCAGCACCCATATGTAGAACGCGTGTTCGCGACGGGTATGACAACGTGCTTCAAGTTGCATGATCGCAATACGTATATCCATGTTCCAGGAGAAAGGCTCACTGCCTGGAGGCCAAGAACGACATCCGGCGGGAAATCCAGCAACAGTACAAGAGGCTGGGCTCCATCAGTTTCGCCGAATACACTGTGCTCATCATACTCGCCGCTGTGATACTCGTGCTGTTTTTTTACAAGCCGCACTTCATGACGGGCTGGGGGGATCTCATCAAGTACGGAAGGTGAGTGCACGTGATGTCTCCCTCCTCAACGCGGGCTTCATTTGTGGCTGCTCGTTTTCGATATATACACAGTGAAACATCACTTTAACGAGCTTCAAGGGAGACTATATATAAAAATGTCCGCTACAGTGAAAAGCTCGCAAAATTGAAATAGCTATGTTTACTTCTTATTGAAAGCTAATTACAACATCCGTTGTTAAAAGGAGATTTGGACCCTTTTATTTCGAATGCTGCTAATTGTAATGTGACTATCTGCTTGATTAGCATGAGTTGAAGAATTCCGTAGTTCTTTGCCGCACCTGTTCATTTAGGACTGCGCTAGTCATGAACTGAGCCACTGTGTCCAAGCTCTGATAAACGTTCTCGGGCATAATACTCTGGTGGGCAGTAAAGGACTTCACTTCTGCCAAGTGCAATCGGCGTCAAATGAAATACGAAGAGCGGAACGCGTGCCGCAAGAAATACAGAAGGTGCAGAGTGCACCCTCCAGAAACCTCCCTAGACAGGTCCCTCCGCACATCAGGTTCCCTAGAGTCCGATATAATTGCCTCGTTTCTGATTGTGATATTCGAAACGAGCCCAACAAAAATAAAAGAAAATTATTAAAAGTGCAACGACCAAAAGTGCCTGGTGCGCTTACGCCGGCGTCTATGAGCACCATATCGGAAGCTGGAATGCGAGCAGAAATATTGCATTGCAAAGACAGTGCTGCCAAACCGGCTGTGCGGCGCACCTGTTAGTAATTATGACTGGACGGAATGCACTATGCCGTTGCTTGGGCCATGCGTTCCTCTGCTGACGTTTCATTTGATGCCGGTAGTAGATAGTTGCTTCTCTAGGTGAAATTCTTGGTGCTTACTCTGCAAGGATCCCTTCCTCCTCCTGCGCATCCTCTTCTTTTTTCTGAGGTTGGGCGCTCGCTACAAGTTAAGGGGCAAAGCTTCTTAAAGCGGCACCCGTTCGTCCCTCGTAGTAGTGCGTAACATGTCTTACGCTTTGACCTGCAAGGTGGTGCCGGTGGGACATTTCTCCTGTGTGTTGTTGAACCATAAAAAATTTTCAGCGTGCGCGTTAACTAAAAGCTGAATTCTCCTGTCTCTCATTCCCCATTAGCAGCCTTTGGCATGTACATTGAGCACTATCTGACAAGAAATGGTTGCAGCGTTATACTCGCTGGGTGTAACCTCATTGGTTTTAGAAAGGTTTAGCCAGCGTTGGGCCGCAGAGCCATGAACTAGTATATACCATGAACTGGAGGTGGTTAAAGGTGGGAAGTAGACATGAAGCGCAAGCCGTAAGAAAGTGTGTGTGTGTGCCACGTCTCGTTTATTCCTTGGAATGTCCGCTGGATGGCGGTGCTTCTATATGCGGATTATATGATGAAAAAATGCGAGATGGTGGTACTTCGAGTGTTGACTAGATGGACGAACGGACACACAGACAGATGCATGGATGGACGCACAGATAGCTGCAAGGGCTGATGGACGCATGGACGGACGCAGGGGCGGATGCATGGATGAACGCAGGGCTGTACGCACGGATAGACGTGCGGACGCACGAACAGACGCACGCACGGACAGTCACACAGATGGACGCATGGACGGACGGAAGAAAGAACGAATGGACGGACGGATGCTTCGCCCCGTGCACTCTCCATTATTCACCCCGTGGATATGCTCCCATTTTTTTTTTCTTGGTGTACAGTAAGGGGCATGTCTCAACGCGAGAGTCGCATGTTACGTAGTCAAGAGGCAAAGCTTCGTGTGGCGCGCAGTTGGCGGAACTACTCGCAGAGACCATGATTGAGCTATGGTACAGAATGCGTGATTTTACTTGTGATCAATATGACTGGGGAGGCTTTGAATGGAGTCACAGAATATATTCGCATAACCGAAATGCACTATGTGCTATATTTAGTTGAACTGAAATGTGTTAGCATGGGGTCCAATGGCGCTTCGGTGGGTTTTAAGAAAAAGTCCGTGGAGCCTAATGCTGAAGGAGAAACAGAGCAAAAACGAGACGAAGAAAGAATAACCACGCATCAGGAGCTTTCAGTATCATGTGCCAACATGCCCTTCAAGATGCCCACCTGCAACTGTATGGTTAATTAATTGACGTTGGTTAAAGTGATATTTACTGTGCATACTTGCGTCTGGTACCAGTTAAAATAAGGTTGCGCAGTTGTAACCTGCAGTTGTAACATGCACCTGTAAAGCCGACCCACATCGTGTATTGTAACCTAACTTCTGAGTATAATATGTGCAGCATATATAATGAGTCTGTACTGATTGATGCCTTTCAACTTAAGGTATACAATCAGAAACGAGCAAACTCAGTTTTGTATTAGAGTTTCCTCGGAGCTTAGGTTCACGTGGCTTTAATTCCTGGGAAATTCCACTTTCACAAATACGAGAGATAACTAGCTGCTCGATGTGATCCTGTTTACAGAGAATCGAGTCGAATTCACAATGCGCAGCCTTGATATTCAGAGCGTAAATCTACGCGCACCGTAGACAAAGCTGCTAACCATCAATGAGCCATGACAGGCACTTCGCGGAGCTCTGAAAGAGCTTTTGAGGATCAGTATATCCCGTGAGGACGAATGTTATCTGACACGCTTGCGTTAACGTAGCTGCAAAGAAGTGCTGGCACGAGGTTACCCGGCAATTAGTGTAACCTCAGTCTTAAAAGGCGCCTTAAAGGGCCACTCACCAGGTTTGACAATTTTGAGCTGACAAGCGCAATGCGTAGACGAGGCGTTCATGATCACGTCTGCCAAAATTTGCAACGCTACGCGCTGTGGAAGTGGGTCAAATTTCAAGATGAAAGCTGCTCCCCCTACCCTCTACCGGCGCACGCGTAGAGAATGAGGAGGGAGACGCGGGCGCTTCGCGAAGTGATCGGACGCGACGCTCATCGGCTCCGTCGATTTTCGGCTGGAACCGTGCTCTCTTCAATGTGGCTGCTCTAAAACTTGCGTGACTGCATCTGCCAAGTCAGCAAGATTCTGGGGACACCGATCTCACCCAGGTACGCCCAATTTTCGGCCACTTCGAGCAACTTTGCATCACAACGTAGCGAACGAGCTAAGCCTCACGGCGGCGGCTCCGCCGCTGCTGGATGCGGAGACGCCGCTCGGTCAACTCCTCAACATGGCGCTGCCTGAACTACGTGGCTACGACCCTACGACTCTGTCGTGGTCGTATATCCCGACAAATCCATCAGACGACGGCCCATCCACCATTTCGGCGGAGCAAGCCGACATTTTTCAACTCGTCGAGGGTCGGCGTCGCCGCCGAAGAAACGCGGAAGGAGCGTCTGCACTGAAAACTCCTCTCAGCAATTCAGCCACTGGAGACGCTCGTGCTCCATCTCCTAAAGCTCCACAAAAGACTTCACCAGTCTCCAAGTGGACGCCGAAACCAACGGTCAGGATGAATCCTGGCGACTACGTGATCGTGCTCAAGCCACGCATCACAGTAGCCCTCAAGGCAGCGTTTCAACAAGGTGAGCTCGGCGCTGCCATTTCCCAACTCATCGGAAGGCAGCACATGAATGACATCAGCATTTCTCCCAATTGGGAGCAAAACATCATCATCTGTGGCACGCAGAATAACGAGGTGGCTCAGAAACTGCTGTCGGACTTTCAAATCAACACCAGCAAAGGACCGCTGCCGCTTCGCGGTCACCTCAAGCTCACCGGTGATGTGTGTCGCGGCGTGATTTCTGTGCACAACCTCGAAACCAGTGCGTCTCTGAAACATAGTGTGCAGTGGCGTGGCGGTGAACTAGTCTATGCGCGCAAGCTGGGGAACTCCAACGTAGCTGTGTTGACTTTCGCGGGAAGGAAGGTTCCGCGTTTCGTCCACTATAACGCAGAACTGACTCCCGTCAGGGAGTACAAGAAGACAGTGCCAGCGTGCTACCGCTGTGGTGCACTGGGGCACCGGGCGGATATCTGTCCCAACCCGGTCACCGAAAGATGCAGCCTTTGTGGCCAAAACGTGGGCGCTGGTCCTGAGGGGATGGCCCCCCACGAATGCAACCCAACGTGCATAGTTTGCGGGGGTCCGCACCTCACCAGCTCCCGCGAATGCACTGAAAAATTCATCAGGCTTCAGCAACCAGGGTCCAGGACATCGGGGACCCCAACAAAACCAAAGCACCGGTCAACTGGCAAAGTGCCAATTCCTGGCAAAGCAGCAACGGCAACGCTACCACCTGGCGCGGCGGAATCTCCAGCTCTCGGCGCTCCATCTGGCAACGCTGCACGCAACCAACCCAAGGTGGGCAGTTGGGTGGAGGTCGCCTCCTCTCCACCTCCTTCTGCCACAAGCACTACCGAAACACAAAAACTCAGGCATGAGCTCGCCCTTTTGCGATCTCAGAATGAAAAACTAGCCAGCGAACTTGACTCGCTCAAAACCAATCTCACTACTAAACCCTCGTTGAGCGACGAAGAGGAAAATATAACAGACAGGGAGATTCCTACTACTGTAGAGAGTCGCGTCGTGGCCCTGGAGACCCAGGTGAATGCAATAGAAACACAATTGGCCGACCTCCCCAAAATTATCCACGACACCATCGCGCGTCATATGGAGACTGTCATCGCACAGGTGACACAAACAGTAACTCACATTATCCAAAAGTGGATACAAGACAATCCACGCGTCCTCAAGCGCGTAGGGCCAATTAGGGACGTTAATCGCCCCTCAAAATTTAACAGAGTGACTCCAGATGAGTCGGACTTTTCTGAAGACTCCAGTACGTCAGCACAGGGTGCTGGTGAACTGAGTAATCTTAACAACGCAACCCCGCCCTCTATCTCCGAACATGGCCTCCAACCCTAGGTCGCGAGCCAGAGCAACTCAGCCGTTGTTACTAACACAGTGGAACTGCAGAGGTCTCAAGAACCACAAGAAGCGGGCTCATTTCCGCCTCTATCTTGAGACCTTTGAGTTCCTTGTTGCCGTGGTTGCCCTTCAGGAACCCGGCTCGGACGTCAAACTCACAAATTACACTACATTTCAACACAACCCGGAGACATGTATACTTGTTCACAAGCAATATACCGCCCAGGAAGTCACACTCCCCACAACACCGCCTTTCCCATACACAATGGTGTCGGTGCTGCCTATAAGGCGATCTGACCCGCCTGTTCATATTTTAAACATTTACTGTCCCCCAAAGCTTAAGAACGTCACGTTCAGCGAAACTTTCACACAAGCTATGCAGGTGGCAGGACGGGACCCCCTCCTGATCGTCGGCGACTTCAATGCCCCAAGCAGGTTATGGGGTTACCCACGAGAGGACACGCGTGGAAGGAAGCTTGCGGAACTTCTTTCTACACTTGGACTCACCCTCCACACTGATCCCGCCAGCCCAACACGTGTAGGCAACTCAGTTCAACGAGATACTTGCCCGGACCTCACAATTACACGCAACATACGCCATGCCGACTGGCTGAACACACAGGACACTCTCGGTAGTGATCATTGTGTATTAAACACAACTGTGTACATGCGTCCCTTAAAACGCCCACTTACACAAGCTCGTATCCCAGACTGGACAACTTTCCGCACCACTCTACCTATTGTAGACCCTCTCCAGTCGGGATACGACACCTGGTCTAAATCACTGACGTCTACACTGAAACAACACGAACAGCTGATACAGCTCACGGAAACTCAAACGGACGTGGACAACCACCTCCTCCATCTTTGGCAGGCCCGCCGCAGCCTCACCAAACGATGGAAAAAACAGAAACATAACAGACGCCTCAAGAAACGCATCCTAGAACTCACGGAGCAAGCTGCGGAATATGCTGCTCAGCTAGCCGACACTAACTGGGTGGACAGGTGCAACACGGCTGCACGCCAGATGTCTGGTCGCAACACGTGGCGCCTGTTTCGCGCTCTCATCGATCCAACACAAACACGCACGGAAACTCAACGTCACTTACATAAGGTCATGCACAACTTTACAGGAACGACAACACAGCTGGCAAACACGCTCAGGGACCGATACCTGTGCACCACCAAGGACCCCCGGACGGCCGCATACTCCTACGCAGGCAAAAAGAACACGCAGTTGGACACCCCGTTCCAGCTCCACGACCTCCAGGCGGCCTTACGCAAGATGAAGCGTGGCACTGCACCAGGGCGTGACCAGGTTACGGTCAAACTGTTGGCCAATCTTCCCGACGCAGCCTACGCCACGCTCCTCAAATACATCAATAGCATTTGGGACGGAGAAACTCCTCTCCCTCTTGAATGGAAATCAGCTCTCGTGACCTTCATCCCGAAGGCAGGTAAACCTATTGACGTGGAGAACCTTCGCCCCATCTCCCTCACGTCTTGTGTCGGCAAGCTGATGGAAACGATGGTGCGCGACAGACTCTCCGAGTTTCTAGAAACACAGCACACTTTTGCGGACACCATGTTTGGATTCCGCCCTCAGAAGTCAGCCCAGGATATACTTCTACAGCTCCACCATGACATATTAGATCCTGTTGAATGCCCCCACAATGACAAGGTAGTCCTGGCCTTGGATCTTAAAGGAGCATTCGACAACGTGAAGCATGAGGTAATCCTTGACCACCTCAGTCAGACCAACTGTGGTTATAAAACATTCAATTATGTTAGACAGTTTCTTACAGACCGTCGAGCCTACATACGCATACAAGATGAGGAACATGGGCCTTACGTCATCGGCTCGAGGGGAACTCCTCAAGGCGCGGTCCTCTCTCCTCTCCTATTTAATATAGCCATGCTTCATCTTCCCTCCAAATTGGCTTCTTTACCAGGGATACATCACGCTCTTTACGCGGATGATATCACGATATGGGCCACGCAAGGTAACCTGGGTCACATGGAGTCATGCCTGCAAGCAGCAGCGACTGTAGTCGACGACTACGCAACCTACTGCGGACTCCAGTGTGCCCCGGCTAAGTCAGAATTTGTGCACGTACGTCCCTCCCCTCAGGACACAACTCAGCTCCATATCAGTCTTCCCTCGGGACCGATCCGTGAGGCCAAGGAGATCCGCGTCCTTGGCCTCTTCATACACCACCAACGCAAGGCCGACACCACAATAGCCAAACTTCGCACGGTGGGAGACCAGGTGGGCCGTATGGTCCGCCGGGTCTCCAACAAGCGGGGCGGATTACGTAGCAGGGATGCAATGCGGCTTGCCCATGCTTTCGTAACGAGTAGAATACTCTACTCGACTCCCTACTTGCACCTACGCAAACACGAGGATGATCAACTCGAGGTCATCCACCGTAAAGTTATCAAGCGGGCTCTCGACCTCCCTATCACCACGTCCAACCAGAGACTTCTGGCCCTAGGCGTGGTGAATACCTACCGGGAACTTCGAGAAGCCCACCTCGTTAACCAATACACGCGCCTTGCACAGACCCATTCCGGTCGCTGCCTCTTGGACCGAATACACATCAAACACGATTACTATATTGAGGAAAGGGTGAGAGTGCCAGAACCTTGGAGACGCGCCCTCCGGGTCCGACCCCTTCCCCGCAACATGTCCAAAGAAAACCACAGTGGTCGCCGCCAGGCGCGCGCGGAAGCGTTGCAGCGACACTTTGGTCAAGAGGAACACGTGTGCTACGTGGACGTTGCCGGCCCGCACCATGGGGGGTGGTATACTGCCGCAGTCATACACAACGCAAACACCGTAAACGGGCTCACTTTCAAAGCCTACAGCGCAACACACGCGGAGGAGGTTGCCATCGCTCTGGCTCTCACCTATCCCTCTTCTAAACATATCATCACCGACTCACGAGGGGCCTGTCGGAACTATCAGCTAGGGTGGGCTTCACCGCTTGCTCAGCGCATACTGGAACCTAGCTGCCGATACGTTAATCCAACTCCGCGAAATCTGGTTTGGGCACCCGGTCACCAAGGACTCAGGGGTAACGAACAGGCCGATCAGGCCGCCCGCGCACTCTCTTCCCGGGCTATCTCCCTGTCTTTGGAAGGCTACTCGCAATCAGACAATTCGGCCCTTTCATTCAAAGATATTACCAATTACTACAAGGAGGAGCACCGGCGCTATCCAGACCCTTGTAAGGGACTGCATCGCGCTGACGAGCGCCTCCTTTTAAAACTGTTTACCAATACTGTACTGTGCCCGGCGGTGCTAAAACATTTCAATTCATCCTTTGATGGCACGTGCCAGTTCTGTGGTGAGGTGGCTGACACCTTTCACATCGTCTGGGCGTGCCAGTCTAATCCATCTATCCCCCCCAACCCCAATCCCACGAGAGAGGACTGGGAGGTGGCCCTGCTCGGCTGTCAAGACCTGAAGGCCCAAGAGGCTCTGGTTCAACGTGCGCGGGCGGCGTTGCTTGCCAATGGAGCCCCGGAATAGGGGTTCCACCTAGTGCTGTGAGGGTAGGAGGCCAATAAGGCCCCAACCCTATCACCTCTCTGTAACCATTTAATGGTTATTAAATGTTTTCACCACCACCTAGAGAATGAGGGCATGACGTGGGCGTAGGAATGGCCCTACGTACACGGTAATGCGGTGACCTTGGTCCTCTACGTAGACGACTCTGCTCTGACGTTGTTAACAGTATACCACGTGACATGGTAAAAATGATTTAACACAACATGCGTAGTTTATGTATTTGTTTCTTTAAGAGATGAATAAAACTTGAAATAAATAATGAGAGGCAATAAAAAATTGTGCGCGTTTTTTTTTACATTTTTCCCGTGAGTTGCTACGAGATGTAGGGCTAATGTGCGAGCGTTTCGCATGCGTTTGTGTCCCAGCGGTCAGCCCATCGAGCAGACGACCGCCGTGGAACGCTCCTACGCGTTCGCGCACTCATTGTGCTCATCTACTCTACCGCGTCTAAGTCAGCGTTCCTAAACAATGCCGCAGAAACAGGCAGATGGATGGATGATGGATGAAAAACTTTCATTGGGGTCCTGAACGATTCCACCCCCGTTTTATAGGGGTAGGATCGCGGGCCGCTCCCACGTTGGGACGGGGAGGCCCAGACTCACCGCCACATCGTGGGTCTTCTGGACAGCCTTCAGTTGTTGTATGAGAACCGGACTCGTGAGCATTAAATGAAAGTTTTCAGAAAATTCTTCACTTTTTTCTTTGTAAAGAGGGGCAACTCCAGAGTATGTGGTTAAAATCTGTTTGATACTGGCAGTCCGGACAAAGTTCTGAAATATCGGAGTAATGGCTATAGGTTAGGAGGCTAGGTTATGTTCCCGTCTAAAGCATGCGAAGAGAGATTGCCTGTGTCCTAGGCAACTTTTCGTGTGGCAACGGAAAGGACCTACGGACTAATTGATAATGCTTCGTTATATCGTTGAAGGTAGTCAAAATGTCCCTAAAATGAAGGCTGGGGGCTGACTCTTCTGTCTGAGAAGCACAAAAGACCACAATATAACGCTGGTCAACAAAGCAACGCCACTCGGGTGCACTCGGGCTTGGCTTGTTCGGGCACGTCATGCGCACGGCACCTCTTGGTCGGATGCCGGAGAGGTTGGGGAAGAGATTTGGCTTGCGAAGGCAACGTACGCGGAGGAGCGGCAAGGGTTTCAAGCTCGCCTTCTCTCAGCCTCCTTTAGCGCCGCTTCAAAAAACCTGTTTTCTCCGCTCGTAAAGAACCGTTTCGAAAAATTTTTGTGGCAAAACGTTCCTCATCGGACACACAACAACTTCCACTATCTAACTAAAATTCAATATGGGGCCTGGTGAGTGGCCCTCTAAGGGACGCAATAAGAATAATAATAATAATAATAATAATAATAATAATAATAATAATAATAATAATAATAATAATAATAATATGGGGCTTTACGCTCCAAAACCATCTTATGGTTATGAGAAATGCTGTAGTGGAGGGCTCTGGAAATTTCGACGTTCTGGTGTATTTTAACGTGCACTAACATCGCACAGTAGATGGGCCTATACCGTTTCGTCTCTACCGAAATGCGGCCGCCGCGGCCGGTATCGAAGCCGTGTCTTTCGGCTCAACAGCGGGGCACCGTAACCGCTTCACCACCGTGGCGGAAGTGAAGCGTGGTGGAAGGGAGGCATTAGACTGCCGATATGTGCCGACATGGTCATCATATGTTTGGCGAACTATCATTGCAAAGTGAAATTCATTTTGCTGTTAAACGCACTTTTGCGAGGTTGAAGTTCAGCGGAAGCTTGAAGTGATTAAAAAAAAACAAAAACCACAGCATATCCACGGAGTGCATGGTGATGAGTGGGGTGAAGCGTCCGTCTGTCCGTTTGTTCCTGCTTCCGTCCATCCGTGCGTCCATCTGTGCGACCGTCCCTACGTCCATCCGTTTGTCCGTTCGTGCGTCTCTGCGTTCGTCCGCGTGACCGTCCCTCTATCCATGCGTCCATCCGTGCATCTGTCTGTCTGTCCGTCCATTGATCCGTCCGTCCTTCTATTGAACACTTCAAGTACCGCCATCTTGCATCTTTTCATCATACATTCAGCATTTAGAAGTACCGGCGTCCAGCGGACATTCCAAGGACTAAATGGGAGGTCGCACTCGCGCACTTTCTTGCGGCCTGCGCTTCGTGCCTACTTCCCACCTTCACCACCTCTAGTTCATGGCTATATACTAGTTCACTATATTCATGGCACTGCCGCCCAACCCTCGCTAAACCTTTCCAAAACCAAGGAGATTACGCTCGGCGAGTTTAACGTGGCAACGCTTTCTGGTCAGATAGAGCTCAAAGTGCGTCCTTCAGATTACTAGTTTTTTTTTGTATGCATCAACTTCAAGGCAAATTTTATTATAGATTAAGTCAACAATACTTATCTCTGCAAGTTATTTCATCAAAAAAAAAAAACAACTCTTGTTTAATGTGCGCGGGTTCTCTCCTCAATGGAAAAAGATGCGCGCGTGCCGCTCCTCTAGTCCGGTCGTAGAAGTGGCTGCCTACTACTACGACGACTACTAAATACATCGCGGACGCACGACCCACGACATAGGGAGCTTCGGCCCCAAAATTCTCAAAACGCGTGGCGTTGCTGAAGCCGGCGATTTGACACCTGGTGTTGTCTTCAACACCACGTGCAGGGATGGATTAACAGTGCAGAGGACTCGGTTCAAAAAAATGAGGGGGGCCCTTCGCCCCGACCCTTTTGTTTCCCAGTTCGTCACCTGCTCATGCTTGAGACTTGATGCTTTTAGAATATAGTTGCAAAGAACACAACCCATATTTATTTTAAGCCTCTCTGGAGTGTTCAATATCGCCTGGGTGTCTTCTTTCTTACAGCACACGAAATTTTTTTAACCGACCACTGCGTCATAAGATCCGTGCTGCCTCGTGGATTTTTGAGCGTGGAATTGGTGTTATGTGATCTCGAACAAGCTGCGCGCATCCGGCCGGCTCGGAGAAACATGTTCACCTGAGACGCCCGTGGTTGCATGTGCCATGCCGAGTGTTGCGTAAATGATGTTAAAAAAAAGATGTTCGATTGAAAACAATGGTCGTGGCAACACAGACCACAATGGTCGTGGGGTGATCGTCTCATCACGTTCCGAGATATTACGCAACACTACAGACTGGAAAGGCGCAAGTTCCCGCCACCGCATGACAAATTAAACAGACACGATGCCGTAAGCTATCGCTTACTACAAACCCACTCTTACCCCAGCCCGGTCGTCTTACGCCACTGCTACCCGCACTTACGCATTACCGATCTATGTAAAGCATGCGGGCACAGAGCAACGCTGCGCCACATGCTCTGGGAATGCGCCGGTAACAATGGTCGAGAAACGGCCGCCGTTCGCGATGCGCCTATGGCGGCTGCCAATACCAGGCAACAGGAAGCCTCGAGCTCACTCGTTCCCGCCGCCGTCCCGTCTGCGGGAGCCGCGGGGGACCTTCTCCGCCGGCGACGCCGCCGCTGGGAGGCGGCGCTCAGAAGCTCGGAGCTCAACGACCAGCTCTGGGCTGTCCGGCAGGCTGAAGATGCCGCCCGAGTTCAGGGACTCAGCGCCGCCATCTGAAGCAAGTTCTAATAAAGTTTCCTCTCTCTCTCTCTCTCGATTGAAAACTCCCACGACAACGCTCACGCGATTGCGGCGAGGGTCTGCTGGCGGTCAGATAGTGGATAGCACGGATACTCAAACTTGTACCCTATACCTTTGTCTATTGTGTTTCATAGATTTCGTGCTGGCGCATCTTTCCCTCGCAATATTCATAGACAATTCGTGATGAATAGCAACACTTCAATTCTCCAGAGAGAAAAACACCCGCATAGAAAAATTTAAATGACCATCGCTTAATAAAGGTTGTGAAGAGGAAATATCTACAACATATATCCACTATCTGACCGCCAGCAGACCCTCACCGCAATCGCATGAGTGTTGTGGTGGGAGTCTTCAATGTACGCTCTCTTTGGAACTTCATTGACGCAATACCCGGCATGGCGCAAGCAACCACGGGCGTCTCAGGTGAACATGATGTTTCTCCGAGCCGACCGGATGCGCGCAGCTTGTTCGAGATCACATAACACCGCTGCCACGCTCAAAGATCCACGGGGCAGCACGGATCTTATGACGCATTTTTCGGTAACAAACATTTCGCGTGCTGTGAGAAAGAAGACGCCCAGGTGACATTGAACACTCGGGAGAGGCTTAAAATAAATATGGGTTTTGTTTTTTGCAGCTGAATCTAAAAAAGCGTCAAGTCTCAAGCATGACCAGATGGCAGAGTGGGAAAGAAAGAGGGTGGGGCGAAGGGCCCCACTTATTTTGTAGCGTTAGCTACACTGGCCTCGCTGAGTCAATTTCGCGTGGCACTGGTCTGCGCATGCGCAATGATATTCCGCTGCCGCCGCGCGCGGCTCGCCGCCGGTGTGCGCGCAATTCGATGCGCTGCGCAGACAATCAGTGGTGTCACGCACTGGAGCCGGCACCTCCCTCGCACTCGGCCTCGGCCGTGCGACTCGCCGCCGCCGGTGTGCGCTTTCCAAAGGAGTGCCGTCTAGCCTTGGTAGACACATGGACGCCGACGCGCGCGCCTTCCCTGTGCAGTCGCCATCTGACACTGCGCTGGAGCCGCTTGATAGCGCCTCTGACTGGCGTTTGCCACTGTGGTATAGCCATGGAGAAGTAGAGAGCAAATGCTGCTCAACGGTGCAGTAGAGCGGAGAAGTTTAACTCATCGGATCCCGAAGTAGTTGCCCGGCAAAAGAAATATACATGTGCCACATAATACGTATACCGTGTGTGTGTGTCATTGGAACAGCTGTAAGCATGATATCTGGAAAGCTAAGAATAATAAGCTGAACCTTTGCTAACGCTACGTATATCCTGGCATAGCTGAGCTAAGCCACTGCCATTTTTTTTGTACCGGGCCATCTGCACTGTTATTCTGGCCCGGCGCCGGGTGGATATTCTTAGGATGGCAGCAGTTTTTGTTATATATCTTGTGGAAGTGCTGTCCGTCGCAGTGGTTTAGTCATTACGATGTTGCACTGCTGGCCATGAAATCACGGATTCGATGCCGGCCTCGGCGCTTGCAGTTCGGTGCTGGCGAAATGATAGAAGCCCGTGTACTGTACGATGTCAGTGCACGCTGAAGCACACCAGACGGTCAAAATTTCCAAAGTCCTCCCCTACGGCTCACCTCATAGTCATATCGCCTTCGGAATGTAAACGCAATGTATTGGTAATAATATATTACTGAGCGGATGCTCTATTTGAATGGTACTTCTACAATAAGGGGCAACATTTCCTTTTTTTGTCTGTGTAGCAAAATCAAGTCTTCCAGTCCGGCACTTGCCATCTGCTTCCTGCTCTTCGTCCTGCCCAAAGACCCGCGCAACTTGCACTGCAGCGAACCACTGGTCTCATTCAAGGACTTCTCCACCAAAATGCCGTGGGGCATCGTCATACTTTTCGGTGGATGCCTCTCCATTGCCGAGGCTTCTCAGGTAGGCACATGGCTTATCCCGCTCCCCTCCTCGTGTATCATATTAATGCACAGTTTTAAACGGAATATGCTTTAATCTGAAAAAAAAAACACAATCATGAGTAAAATGTCAGCTTAGTATCCTTTCGATCATGTGTCGGTGGGCATTCCATGCTTACATCTACTCTCGAGCACATGCTTTCGAACACGTGGTACTCTCAAACAGGTGGTTGTTCTTTCACCGAGCTTTCACGAAAGAAGTGATGCAATAAAAAAAACGGGGCTTTCGAGTGTTTCTAATCGTTTAACGCTTGTTAATTTTGATTAGAGCAACAAGCTCCCGTCTGAAATGAAAGTCGGTGTTTTTCAAAAGTGTGTAGAACGCCCTATTAAACCGTATAGTTCGAATCACAATATTCAGTGAAATAAGACAAATCGGTGGTCACTTTCGAGTGAGTGCAATAAGGTAAAGCTTTCTGGCTCGTTATCTTCGAGACCGTGAATGGTTTCTTCTAATTGGGAACCAAAAATAATTCGTGACTAGGAGAAACACACATCCCAAGCAGCCGTTTGTATACTACGAAACTGTGACGGAAATTTTTATTAAATATGAATTTCGTAGAAGCAAAGCATCGGGTAAAAATGAAGTTCGTGACGGCGCGCATCCGCTTCTGGGGCCGAATTCACAAAACGTTTCTTTCGTAACTTCGTCCTGCCATTGGTCAGCCGCCTTCGATAATGATGTCTCCAGCGTTGTGATTGGCTGAAATATTATCTTACGAAAATTCTTAGCGTATAGAACGTTTTCGTGTATTCAGGTGTTGTTTTTGACAGGGAAGCTCTGACGCGTGGATGGCAAATCTTCCGCAATCAATACTTTCGCAAAGCTTATTTGCCACAAGGCAAGACGCGTTTTCATTTTGCGAAAATAAATTGTAGTGCACGTGTCGTCACGCCCTACAGTGACAGCGTGAAGAACGGTGCGGTAAAGTGAAGGGGGACGTGGGGGGTCGCTTATTCGATTAACCACCTCGCGGTCTTGATCTATTACGGTGAGTGTGAGGCACGTATTCACGGTTACGTTGTTTCTAATACTCTGTCTTCTCCCTTCCTTAATGCCGGATAATTATCAGTGGAGAAATGCGTTGCCATACTGTCACCTAACTGTAAACGTAACTGCCTTGTGTGTGTGTATATATATATATATATATATATATATATATATATATATATATATATATATATATATATATATATATATATATATATATATATATATATATATATATATATATATATATATAGAGAGAGAGAGAGAGAGAGAGAGAGAGAGAGCGAGAGAGAGAGGTAAATTGATAGAAACGGGTATGAAGGACCCTAACCGCCCATCTACTCACACAGTATGTGGTTTATATACTTGCAACCTCGAACCTTATTGATTGCTTTTATTAGTCTGTGACTTTTTTTCGCTAGATTTGCATGTTTACAGCAACGGCCAACGCTTTCTTATACTAGCCACACTTAGGTGAAGGCGATGAAGTTAGACCAAGTCGACTTGTCGGAGCCAGCGTCAAACGAGTTTCAATCAACTCCATTGTAAGGCATTGACGATTCACTGAAGCCCGTTGGGTGCATCCAGACGTGGTGGTTACTTTGTGTTTCAGGTTGACGTCTGACTCGTCCTGTCCGTGTAAACTAAACAGCTCTGTGTGCCTTCCTTCCTCTACAGCGTTCCGGCCTGTCGGCCATTGTGATAAATACGCTGAACGGTCTTCGAGACCTTCCCTCGGGCCTGGTGCTGGTGCTGCTCTGCTTCAGCGGCTGCTTTCTCACCGAAGTGGTCAGCACGTACGTCGTTACCGGAATCCTCACGCCCATCATCAGTGAACTGGTAAGTGGAAAACGATCGTCGCCGAATGTCAACGTTTTCATGGTTAACTAATTATTTGAATATAGTTCGTGCGTGATATGTTGTTATCTACGTGTAACTAGATATCTGCTTTGAATACAGCTATGCGGTAAGTATCGCGGCGGCTCTCATCGCTAGCCAGCGATCACAGCGACTAGTGGATTCCGGTTAAGCTCGGGCTGCTCATGCACGAACCTTTTCAATTATAACAGGACAGCTTGCAAGCAACCGTCTGTTGCTTTTTTTTTTCTTCTGCTGTGAGAAATCGTCCAGGATCGTTTACGATCGGGACGCCGTTACAAATTAGCACCAAAGAGAAACATAATTATATGTAGGCAGCGTCTCCTGCGCCGCGCGGCGCAGCAGCCATCCCCACACAGAACTGGCTCCTGCGCCGCACGGAAGTGACGTCACTTAAAAAGTTATTACCTAAAGCTAGTTAAATGTGTAAATTATTCGTGCGTATAGCGTTAAACCAACACAATTTTCACTAAAAAGATGTTTAACGAGTCAATTAGCTCAGGTTTGTTATTTAAATACATAATACAAGCATTTTGAATACAGGGGGCGCCATGGGCACTGCGGCTGCGAAAGGTAAACACTGCGAGATAGTAGCCGCCTGCGATGTGTTAGGTGGTGAAAACTCCGATGAAATCGTGGCCATGGCCTAGGCCACTCCCAAGGAGGACTGGAGTGTCGTCGCTGCTTCATGTGATTGCTGGATGCTTAGTTGAACCTGGTGGTTGGAGATAGCGCGGCCGTCCACCGCGCCGCAGCTTCATCTGAGTATGTGCGCCATAAAGTTTCTCAGTATGATGTGCGGGTTACAGTCGTTGGACGTACTGCATTTTCTAGATTGCTATGCCAAGCGTGGTGTTGTCAAAGGAGAAAGTGTTCTTGCTGCCGAGTTTTGCTTGTCGCGAAGGACCAGGTCGACGATGAAATAAATGCTGTCGCACGGTTCACATGTGACTGACTGGACGCACATGCATGAAACCCCAGTGCGTCGGCGAAGTGTTCATACGATGGATAGAAACAAATTTATTGTAATGTTCTTGCGAAGCCTGTGATCTCCGAAGGCCAGAGCTACTGCATTGCCGTCTGTTTTGTCGAGTGCGAACATGTACGGCCGTTCTCATCCGTTGCTACGTGAATGCTCCCGTGCTGTCACAGGCCGCGCGTGTTTTTGAGCAACGCAGACAAGTAGTGAGATGGGCTAACGCCGTCGGCACTTGCCCTTGGGCATTGTTTATCAAGTGCTGATCGCCGAGAACATTGCGGTGACACGTCAGTATTTTTAAAGAAAGCGGCCCGCCGGTTACCTCGTCAGGTGATGGTACACTGAGCGACATAAAAAAGTTGCCCAAGACTACGTTGCAGTGCACCTTTCTGTCATCAAGACTTTGATAAACCGTGGAAATCAACATTCCTAGCACCTGTGCTAAAGAAACCAATGCAGTCAGCTGCATTCGAGTTTTTGTGGCTTTTTGCGTTTCGCCGATTCAGAGCACTAATTCGCAAAACACTTTATCATAATAAATATAGTCAATCCTGCAAGCGTCATCGAAGATCCAATATTAAAGGGCCTGTGGACGGGACCACCACCAGCAGCAAGTTGGGCTGATGAGGAGGCGCAAATGTTAAAACATCCGTGAACAAAAAAAGAAAAGAGAAAGTATCGATAACTGCAATGGGACTTGAACCACCGACCTCACCAGTTCATGTGTTGCTTTAACCAACTACGCCACAGCTGCCGATTGGTTGTAGGTGACAAACAAGCCTGTTTTGTATTGTTGTCACACGAAACCTAAATAACATTTTGTTAACTTTTTCGTTTGGACATAATTTTAACGGCTTTTATTGTTATGTCTAGACGTACCGCTAGACACTCCCGACTATTCAAACAAAGCGCCTAAGCGGAAAATGTAACACGTCACTTCCGTGCGGCGCAGCAGCCGTTTCTGTGTGGGGCAGACTCGTGCGCCGCGCGGTGCAGCAGTCTCGGCCTTATATGTATTAAGAGGAAAAGATATATGTAATTAAACTGGGGTATTGGAAAAGTTCTATAAAGTGCTGCACAGTACAAAAAAGCTCTCCTAAGCTAAAAGCGACATCCACCTCCCTCTCTCCTCCCAACTTTTTAAATGTACGAAGCAAGACATCAGACATCAGCAGAAACTACCACATCATGGCAAAAAGTACACTGCAACATCAATTTAAGAATGATATATGCAGACTGTGCTTGTGCGAAACTTATCATATTTATTCGCCTAACATTTGCGTAATTTAATGTTGGTTAGTACTAACTGTCGTTCGCTATCGTCGGGCGTGCGCCATTGCATTAAAATAGAAATAATACTTGTGTGCTAATTTGACTCCGCTTCGCTTGAATTTGTATATTTTGACCTGGCCGCGAATGCGAGTTCTTACTCACGGCTACGCGTACCGTACGACACAGAAAAGCTCTTCATCGCAGCCATTACGCAACGCACCGTCAAGCACTGTGTGTTATTGTACTGCGCGCCTACGGACCGCATCGTGGTGACTGTTAAAACGCCATATTTACGGCAGAAAGCGATCGATTGCACCCATTGCGCTCCCTGGTGTAGCGTCTGGAACACTGTCTCGCGCTGTCGACAGGCTCGGAGGCCGGCTGACACAGCGTACCGTTTACAAGAGACAACGCGCAGCGGCGCCACTTCCTTGCTTTCCAGGCAACACGGCAGCTTTTTGCCTCAGTTAATCGAAACATTGTAAGGAAGTGCGATTATGCTTAGTTCGTAAACGACAACTCATTTTGTGAGCGTAGGTGCAGCATTTGTACAAACTTTCACATAGCCTGCCGTGGTCGCTGAGTGACTGAGAAGCTGTGCCGCGCTGCTCGAGGACGCAGGTTCGAGCGCCGGTGGTGACAGCCGTATAACAGACGAAGGCGAGATGTAAAAATGCTCGTGTGCTTCGATTTGGAGCACTTGAAAAAACCTCGGGGGAATTTTCAAAGTTATTCCGCTCTCCCCCGCCTTATAATTATGCCGGCTTTTTCAGTGCGCAATATACATACTTTACACTTCTAATAATATAATAAAACCAACAAACTATAAAGCTAGGAAATGTATAAAGAATTCACTTATTTGTTTCGAATGTGGATATGGTAATTACGACACACTGATTGATGGTATAGTTTTGCATTCGCATCGTACAGTAATTAGGGCACATTGATTTTTCGTCCACTTTATAGCTTTCCATTTATGTCAGAAATACTACACTACACTCAATGAAGCAAGTATTAATTCCTGTGTCTTCCTTAGCTTCATTGTTTTTTGGTTTCATTAGGTCGTGTCCAACAAAAAAGAAAGGACTCTTCAATCAATACCTTCTCTTTCGTAAGAGTTCTAGAAGAGTAGGTTCAAGGGTAGCAGTTTTTGTAATGCCCGACATTATTATTATTATTATTATTATTATTATTATCAGACGGTATACCGTAAATGGTATGGATAGTCTATCGTACTACTATATATACAAACGATGGTCGTTTGTTTAAAGTTCATGCTTCACATATAGTACGATACAGAAAGAGCCAGGTGATTCCGGTTTTGCGTCACAGCCGGTGCATTCTTTCCCTGCAGGCGGTGGCGACACGTGTGCACCCGCTGTACTTCCTGATGCCAGTCAAAGCGTGCTGCTTGTTCGCATTCATGCTGCCGATCGCTACTGGAGCCAACGCCATCCTGTGCGATATGGGAAGGCTAAGGACCATAGACATGGTATGCAATCTGGGGTCATTGTGATGCTTGTTATACGCGAGCTGCCTATGGCGCGGGCCATTTAAGCAAAGAGCATCAACATCTAAGTAAGCTTTAGCTGATGAGTAGAATCAATACATTATTTAGTTCGTCAAAAAAGTGGCAACACGAAGTGAACACTCCTGCAAGGTCCATGCACACGTTGGGTTCTTAGACACGCAAGACCCTTCTGTCGTCTGGTATGAGCCCTCCTGTTATCTCTCCGCGTGATTGCATCTTATGAATCCTCTGTACTGGGGATTACCGTTACAATGGAGACTAGGTATGATATAGCGTCAAAGCGTACGACATAGATAGGGCGAAACTGTCGGCTATTCGGTCGAACATATGGTGAAAAATAGTGCGAAAAAAAAAAAACTAGGACAGAAAAAGCACACAAACTATATGTATTCCTCGTTTTTTTCTACCTGGTTCTTACAAGGCGACATGATAAATGTAAAAGCAAATAAAAAAATCACAGGATATTCATGGAGTGAATGATGATGATTGTGGCAAAGTGTCCGTCCGTCCATACGTCCGTGCATGCGTCTGATTGCGTTTGAGGATGCAGATGGGGCACGGGTAACACCGACGAGACGTTAGCCAAGGAAGCCGAGCGCAAGGGTCTTCAGAGCGTCCGCTGCTCCGCTTCGTCCATGCCCCACCAACGATCTGCCACGTACGGCGACTATCCAGGGGACTGAGAGAGGCACTTGTTCTCCGGGCACTCAGGCACAGCGTGCAAAGCAGCAAATCGGAAAGTAGCGGAGAGTAGCGGCAGAATAACGCCATCAAGAAAATGAGACCAGAAATGGTCGTCTATTTCTTTTGCCTTCTTTTGCGTCTATTCTTCTCTCGGCACCGCGTGACGCCTGACAAGGTTAGACTAAGAGGAGCTTCGCCCCTAAAATATGGACACAATAAAAAATTGACGAGTCATTCTATTCCGTCAAGAGAGATGGCCAGTGAGGCTATTATCATGTTTCACACAGGTGGCCGGAAAGCAGATAGCGATAGCTAGCGTGAACGCACCCTCAACGTCATGAAGATGTTTAGGGCTTCATGGATGCCGTCCGGGTGTTCTCCTCGGGAGTGATCTGCGGGAGGCTGCCGCCATAGAGTTTTCTAAAATTAACTAGAGGGGACTCTCGTGCTGCGATCGTTCAACAACCACGGGAATGATGGGTAGTGCACGGATTTGCCTGGTCTTCGTGCTTGCGGGCGCCGAATCGCACTTTGGGCTTCGTTTATTGCTGTGTTTTGGTTTTGTTTAGAATGAAACAACAAACCGTTATGAACTTCGTGAGCTGATTTGAAATGGTGATCCTAAAAGGTGAAGGTGGTGAAGCGTAACTGCCGAACATTTGCCGATTGCAGTTTCGTGACAAAGCAGCTTCGAGGCACGCGAAGCCAAAAATAAGGTAAAGTACGATGATCAGACGAATCCATGTACTACTCATTATTCCCATGCTCGCTGAAGCACGATGCGTTGCAGCTCCCATAGACACTAGCGCCAGAGTTCCTTCTAGTGTACATATAGGAAACTCTATGGCTGCCGCTATTCAGTTCAAGGGGTGTCTTACACATAAATACTGGTTCCAGGCCCACGCTGGCTTAGGGGCTAATTCAACAGTTAGTTCCTTAAATAGATGAAATTGTCAATATTCATGCACGAGAAGTCACGCGACACGATGGTCCGAAGTTTTCAGAGGTGGGTTTTTGGAGAGCTTCAGGGATCCACTTGGCACTTTTCACCAAGGTAGTTCTCCTATCAACTGTCAAGGCGGGTGTATCTCTTTCTGCATTCCAAGTTCACCAGACCGCAGTTGTCGCTCTGGATGCTGCAGGCATGTTCGTCCCTGTCTCGCTTAAGGCGTAAGCCCACGATTTTCTAACTGTAGGATGGAGAATTGAGAATTCGCTCACGTGCTCTAGCAGTGCATGGCGAGACGTACCAACAGGACTGACAGAAGTCCCTTAAATGCTGCGAGCTCCCGGTCCTGCTCTCGGCTGTTCAGAAGGCCTGCGAAAAGATGGAGGGCTATGGTCTTCCAGTAGTGGTATTGGCGTGGCCAACAACTGTGGCTGATCGCCCATTGGGGTGTCTGATCAGGGTTCCCCAGGACCAAATAAAACTTATTTCACCTTTACAGAATTTCCAACCTTAACAGATCGCGCACCCTGCTGCTCAGTATACGAAATATCTGTGCAGAAAGTCTCATGTACTCAGCGTATGCTGCTTTAATACTTTCCATTAGAGCAGAATGTATCTCATTGCCGTCACATGTATCACCTTATATGGGTTACCGCATACTATTTTTGTTTCGTTCACGGTCTAGCTTACTGTTTGCCACCCGTGTATTTCATTTCTTTCATTTTAGTGGATCAGTAGAGAGTAGAGCATGGCTGATTCTTCCTCACGTCCGTGGTTGCCGGGTTTTCCGCGTGCGTGATCTGTAACCTTTACCAAGATTGGCTTGAAGCCCCGCCGCGGTGGTCTAGTGGCTAAGTTACTCGGAAGCTGACCCGCAGGTCGCGGGATCGAATCCCGGCTGTGGCGGCTGCACTTCCGATGGAGGCAGAAATGTTGTAGGCCCGTGTGCTCAGATTTGGGTGCACGTTAAAGAACCCCAGGTGGTCGAAATCTCCGGAGCCCTCCACTACGGCGTCTCTCATAATCATATGGTGTTTTGGGACGTTAAACCCCACATATCAATCAAGCATGGCTGATTTCTGTAGCAAGTGCGGTTTTGCCCGTGGACTAGGCACAACAGAATGACGTACCATAGTCACATCCAGCTTTTGTACAATCAGTTTTTCTTTGTAATGCATCTCTATTGCCAGGGTTCATCGCGATTGTGTTGCAACGAAGGCTCCAGGAAAAGTAAAGAGCTTTGATTGATTGATTGACAGATAGATAGATTGATTGATATGTGGGGTTTAACATCCCAAGACTACCATATGTGTATGAGAGACGCCTTAGTGGAGGACTCCCGAAATTTCGACCACCTGGGGTTCTTTAACGTGCACCCCAAATGTGAGCACACGGGCCTACAACATTTCCGTCTCCATCGAAAATGCAGTCACCGCAGCCGGGATTTGATCCTGCGGCCTGCGGGTCAGCAGCCGAGTACCTTAGCCACTAGACCACCGCGGCGGGGCAAAAGTCAAGATCTACAAGCTAACAAGTAGCGCTTCTAAATCATCGTTATTGCTCCCTTCTTCTGCGCAGATGAAGATGGGGTTCGTCATGAACGTGGCATGCGTGCTGGTACAACTGGCCGCCATACACACGATAGGGCCGCTCGTCTTCGACCTCTACCGCTTTCCTAGCTGGGCCACTAGAGACTTCGGTATCATCACTATGGTCGGCAACGACACCTTCGCATCGTCGCTCAACGCTACACTCGCTGAAGAGATGGTGTCAACGACGGTGGCGGCCATGATGACGACGTGACGTCACGTGACGGAGTGGATCACCGTGAACTGTTCCTATGGCTTCAACGCATGCGCTCTCTTGTTGTTCGAACGCGACCAGTGCGCGCTCGGCCCGTCTGTGTTCCATTGTACCGCGTGACTTGTTTGACGCCACGTCGTCTCCTCTCCCTCTGCGATGGCGTCCAGCATGGTTATGCGATGGCGTCTGGTGTTTCTGTCTGAGTAGCGTGCCGGAGACAGTCGGTGTTTTCAGTTTCCTTTGTGCCTATACACGTGTTTATGTGCGTACGTGATGCTGCTGGATGTCGTCAGATGAGGGATAAGGAATTCAGCGTGGCCAGGCTTAACTGAGATCGTGGAAAGCCAGTGAGAGAAAGAGAACTATGTGCAAGAAAATCTGTGTTGCTTTTTTATTCCTTTCTATTTTGTTTCTCTTGCCGCGTTGCTATGGCATTCGTTTTGTTCACTTGTGGACATTTAAAAATATATACATCATCAAAGAGCTGAATGCTGCCTCAAGCAAATAACAGGGAGGATCGCGTTGTTCTCAAGTAAAGGTGAATTATGGATCGAGGTTTGAGCAGTGAGGTATCTCATGAAAAGATAAGGAATAGTAATACGTCAAATTGCATTGTATCAGTAAAGTTCGGAAGCCACCAATATGTAGGCCCAATTTAGCGATTTCAGGGATCCGTAATTAGACAATATTACGTAGAAGGAGTGAACAGGCATGATGCAATTATTCTGCTCCGGACGGTGTGACGTCACAGTTTTGAACATGTCTAAAGACTCGCGACTTACTGAGGAAAGAGCACTTTACGCCATATTCGTTTCGGAGTACTCCAGAGCACTCTCGTGAGCGTCATTGTGTTTCGCGGGTTGAAAGGGAGCGTTCATCTCGTGGTCGGGTACTTCTTTTCGACCACGCTCTTGTCTCACAGAGTGCTCTGAGCTGCTTCGAGCCTTTTCGGCGGAGCAGTGCGGGCACTTCCGGTTAGGTGATCACCTCAGTGTAGTTGTTATGGCAGCATCACGTCAAGTGATAATATCGTCTCGTATCTGCGCAGCTGTGTCAGCCTGTCAAATAGAGCCTGTTTAGGCGCTAAGCTGATGCCATCTCTTTTGTCAACCTACCGGAGACCAGCGGCGAAAGCTACGATGTCGATGACGCCGAAAGCCGTGCCTACGACCAGTAATTCGCCCAGCTCAGTGTTTCCTTGTTGATTGCTTGTTTCATCCGTGCGTCAGCCATTTTGTTTGAGGGAGTGGGAAGCTTCGGCTTGGCTTCGACACAGCTTCTACTAGAAAACGAATTTTCGCTGTAAGCACGTGATTTTTCGTGTTCGGGTATTCTTCCGGCAACGAGTTTGACATTCTGCTCGAGCGTTTGTACTTTGCCTCAGATTGCGAGCAATGCCGGATTCGTTCACCTCCGAGCCGGAGGGCAGGGACGACCAGTTGAAGATACGATCAGTTTTACTTGTCAAAATGAACTGCGGGACGGCGAAATTTCTTCCTTCTTTTTTTTTTTTTTGCGAGAAGTGTACATCTCGAGCGAGGAACAGACATCTGAATACAAGGAACAGATGGGTTGTCCAGATAATATTTACACCATTCGAAATGCGGTAGCATGATAATAAACACTAAGCGTTTCTATTGCGATTTCGTCAATGAAGATTCACATGTCTTCCTCCGTATTCATTCTAACAGGGTTGCAACTTCTCAATGAAACCTTTCAGCCAGATCTGTCGCTCATACATTTTCTGCAGTACTGTCCCTTCTTTTCTCTAAAAAACTCTCTTCGGCACACTGCCTAAAGGGAATGCATTCGTTTTTACGATAGTCACTCTACAGGAACCCATGTTTGAACATAGGAAACAATTGTGTCGCCAATATTATTCAACATATGGTTTCGATCACTTCACCTTTAATTGTTTCAATTAACACAAAACGTTACGTTCATGCAAAAGGAGCGGGATATTTTGATTGTAAGATCTCAACTAATTTGATCTGCTCCGAAATTCGCCAGCTCTGTTTTTATGATGAGGTTGCGCTGTAAAAGAAAGATAAGCAAAACTTTCCTATGAGCGCGGCGTTATGAACGATTTTAATTGATCACATAGAATGAACTGCAGATGAAACTGTGCCACATATGTGCTCACGTGCAACGAAGGAATACATTGTGGCAACTATGCGTATTTGAACGTTTTCTTAGTTGCCGGCATCTGTTATGTCAGCAACCTTGCCGAACTGCATATATGTGGATCTTTAGCTTTATTCCGACGTGCTGTTACCATCAACAAAAGGACATGGTGGGCATTGTTGTACTTACCGTATTTGCTACCGTGCTGATAAGCTGTGCGGGTCCTTAGTTTTTTTTTGTTTAATTGCTCTATTTCTCGCCCAAAACGTGGTTGTGCAGGCTACTCTACGAGGACGTAGAAGAGGCTGCGATATAAAGAAAAACAAAGACCACGTTTTGCAGGTTTTGAAAATCGCATTGGCACGTGTTGTCCACTGTACATGGAATGTATGGAATCGAGCTCTTTTGTTTACCTATTGACTGAAGTGAGGCACAGTGTGTCACAGTGAGTTTAATGCGGTGACGATGCACGTCTCACTCGCCATTGTTGTGTAAAGGATCAGTTTACGTAAGTGCTCGCGGCTCGTTAACGTAAACTGCTCTTTCAGGTTTCTTTTTTGAAGTTCGATTACCGCAGTTAGGCCTTTTCTTACTGCGATTAACCTCCAGAATTCACAATGGCTCCGCTCTCTTTACGCGAAGGGGCGCGCCGATCGCCAAAAGGATCGACAACAGCGGCCTTCCCGTGCCACATTTGTACATATACTACGGGCACTGTTTTGTGCTCTTTCGCATTGCTGGCGTTTGTATGAGACTTCTGTACGTGTACATTTACAGACTTGCTCGTTGTATCGGGGTGCCTCCGCCCTGGCTCATCGTAATAAACGAAGGAACCAAAGAACAAAATTGCAAGCGTGGCGTTTGCTCCTTGTCAGGGATATACGTCTGTGTGTCTGTCCACTTCATTTATCTAATAACTTGATTGATTGATTCATTGATTGATAAAATGGGGGTGTGCGCAAGCGAATGAGTACACATCCATCCTGTAAGACCCTCAGTAGTGGAGTTCAGCAGGTAAGTTTTCTACAGGGCTTTCATGCACGCACATTATTTGTTGTCCTACTAGCATTGTCCCGAGCACGGGCCATCTTATGTATGGCAAAACTGCTGTCTGAATTGTTAGCTATAAATGGCAGACTCTGCCCTAGTGAGTACTTCTCATGTAAGTTTTTTTAAAGACGATAGTCTTAATCTTTCGTGGGGAACTTCAACGCAAAAATTTTGGTCTGTCTGTCCGTCCGTCTGTACATTTGTCTGTCTGTCAACTCCTAACGGCATCGGGTACTTGAAACGGCGGACCCCATCCGCAGCTCCCACCTATGTTGCTCAAGGTTGAGCGTTCATGCTTGTGCAATTGTAAATTAAAAAGCAATTATTGCGCATGTCTGGGGCACTATAACCACACGTATATATTCTGCATGTGCGTCTCTGACTAGAAAAGGCATACATAAGTAATTTTAAGGACCGTAGCACTTATCATGCTGCGCTTACCATGCAACGCTTGCACGGAAAGGCGAGTGTTTCCAATGCTTTGCTAAAACGAAACGGTGGTGGCACCTACCCGTCGCCTTGCGTTCTACACCTTATCACCTCTGAGGTGGGTGCGCACACCCGTCTCAAAGCCAGGCACTTTGTTTTCTGAAACAACTGCCAGATGGCGCTTATGTCTCACGTGTGACGTGAATTGATGCGCTCGTTCGCCTCCGATGCACGCTCGAGGCACTTAACGCAGCGCCTCCAGAATACCATTCACTGATTTTCTTGTGCAGAACATCAAATAATTGTCTTGTTCACTCTCCCCACACGCCAGACTATCGTGTTTCGATGAGATTTGCAGATTGCATGCAGATACGGGGACAATTTTTTTTATTGTTAGGCGAGAGAGAGACCGGTTTAATTACAGAAATGCAGAAAGGTCAGTTTGCAAATGCTAAGCATTTTTTTTTGCGAGCCAAGGCAACCTTCAGTGCACCTTTGTATATAGCTGTAGGTATAGCCGCCTTTGTCTGGATACTGTCGTTAGCTAGCAGTGGGGTTTAACGTCACAAAACAACCTTTTGATTATGAGGCACGCCGTAGTGGAGGGCTCCAAAAATTTTGACTTCCTGGGGTTCTTTAACGTGCACCCGAATCAGAGCACATCAGCCTACAACATTTTCGCTTCCATCGAGAATGCAGCCGCCGCAGCCGGGATTCAATACCGCGACCTGCGGGTCAGCGGCCGAATACCTTAGCCACTAGACCACCGTAGCGGAGCAGTGATACTGTTAGGATCGCATCGTTAGCGTGCCGTCGACCAAAGTTGTCATGAAAGGGTAAGAAAGTTTGACGAATATGACTGTATGGTCATGACATGAATAATGTTCGAACATGGTTACGTATGTAGTGAAGCCGGTTCCTCCAGAAACGTGCGGCAATACACGCATACCACGAGCCGCGGTATGCGGGTATGTGCCACACGTGTTTGACACTTGATATCTGCCGAGGAACAGTGGGAACAAACACTGGTAATTTAACTGCAAGAGCGTCAAAAAACAAAAAAAAACATCGGTACGACATCGGTATGATTGATTCGATTAATGCAAAAAATAAAAGTAGGATCCCAAGTCAAATCGAACCCAAGATCTCGGCGTGACCACAGAACTATACCAGATCAAGAAACTGTTTTGCAAAAACTCTACGCAGGTGTGATTGCTGTGCAACGTCAATTGAGATTGTGGCGCTGGCTATATAATTTTATAACAAAACAATAAACACTGAATATATTACTATAATGGCGTCGGGTCAGGATAACGTCAATGGTTCTAGTGTTCGCTCTGCTTTGAACTCGATAGCGCCAACATCGGTGGATCAGTGGCTAGGTATACTTTGCTGCTGACATGAAGGTCACGAGTTCGGTCTCGGGCGTGGTGGTCGAATTTTCGTGGAGGTGAAATGATAAAAGCCCGTGCACCACGTGGTGTCAGTGCACGTTAAAGAACACCAAATTGTCGAAATTTCCGGAGCCCTCCTTTTCAGTGTCTTTCATAATCAAATGCCGGTTTTGGGACGTAACACTCCACATAATATTATTCAACGCGATAGCGTCAAACAGCTCGTTTTGCGGGTATTTCTGGCGCCAGCATTGTTGGATGTCAAAAAAGTTATCTTGTATGTGACCGAAAAAACGAGAAAGATGCAAGTAAAATAATAAAGGTTTTGGGGTCCCAGTGAGATTCGAACTCAGGCCAACACAGATGCTTTACCATTTTGTTGATATGGCTTGAAAAAAAAGCTATTTCAATTTTATATTGCGCGAGAACTCCTGAGCGCAATAATATATATATATATATATATATATATATATATATATATATATATATATATATATATATATATATATATATATATATATATATATATATAAATATATATATATATATATATATATATATATGTATATATATATATATATATATATATATAATGAGATCTCACAGACAATAATGCGAAGGATAATATAGAAGTATAGGGGAAGTTATTAGACCGAATTATATTGTAAATGTGAAAGAAGAAGAGTGGGTGAAAAAAGAACTCTCTGTGGGAAGGAACCGGTTCCTGCCCGCGGCAAGTTATCTTTGCACCCACTATTCTTTTTTCACATTTACATTACGATTCAGTCTAATAACTTCCCTTAAACTTTTATTGGCATTACTATCTGTTAGATCTCATTATTATTGTGTCAAACACGGAAACAGAAGCCCTTAAGTATACACCTTTTCCCTCATATATATCTTGCGTGCCAGAAGCTTTTAGTGAGTGGAATTGTTGTCATTGTTGTTCTGAATATTTAAGTTGTGTGTTGAGCAACGAGTTGAGCAACGAGTTCAGGGTGTATAGCGCTCAGACACGTAATCAACATCAGCAACAGAGCCATCAACAAAGTGAACAGCTGCGTATGTTCGCGTGTTTTCCTACGGACGCGTACCGAGCCCTTGGCTGATTCGCTAAAGGAATAATTATGGCGCTTGCTTCCTTACGCCGTGGTCGATTCGCGTGCATAGGGAGAGGCTTATGCGGAGACAACTTGTGCTGCGCTAGAGACACGCAGCAAGAACAGAAGCAGGCTAGCAGTTTAGAAGCCCATAAGCACGAGGCTGCGTTGCGCTATCACAATCCATACTCTTAAAGGCGAAGCGCAAGCGTCCTCCAAGTCTCATAGCAGCTTAATAGACGTTACATTTGCATTACTATGATTCAGCAAGCTATACTTTCGCGTTGCACGTTCCATGGGGAATACGCTGACGAAATTCGCGCACGCTATTCTCATCATCGCACTGCACAGTGCACTTCGTTGCAATAATACGAACGCCTGCGCTCTAACGTGAATGCCAACGTTACGTTATACGCCAAGTTACAATATAAATGCGAGTGTAGCCGACGTAGCTGGTGGGCCCAAATTGTGGAAACGACTACTGCCAAGAACACCTTGGTGCATTTTGTAATGCTTGACTCAAAGCAAAAAAAAAAAAGACCTTCAGCATGATCAACTACTTCCCGACTGCTTCGAACGAAACCGATTCCCACGAGACGTGTGATCTTACGATTGTTTTTGTTGGGATTATTCATGCATATCCGTCCATCCAATGAATTGAGGGCGCATTAAATCTGTCTGAGTAAGTTTGATCAATCCATGCCGGTGTTTGGAAGCAGTCACAGAAACAATAAGAAAAATAGCAAAGACAACAGTAGACGACAGCGAAACACGAACCAAAACAGTAACAAGGACAATAGAGCAACAGTAAGATAGCAGAAACCATATCGTCAACAGGCTTCTTATTTTGTTTGAATCATACATGTTATGTAACAGCAATGAACCATTACAAGAACAAAACGTGAAAAAAAATTGTATTGTCATTTTTTTATTCTTCTTCAGACATGAATGAACAAGATAATGCAGGTGCTATACAGAATGTAACAAGGTCAATTGCAACTGAAAAAAAAAAAACGGACCATGGCAAGGCTGTTAATATGCTTGGAGTGCAGAATGAGGCGGATCACTTGCAGTTTTCGAAGTTGAGTTAAACAAACAAATGCAGCGGCCCTATCTGGTTGAAGGGAAAGTCGCTGGGTATCTGGAGAGCGTGCATATAGATACCGGTGCAGCTGTATCTGTATATTCTGAATGAGCAAACATAAGCTCGACTGCCACAGAAGGTAACTTTGAGAAACTGCCTTTCCGAGCTGAAAAGACCCGTAACGATACGGCAGGCACACGTGAATGTCGAATATGAAGGTAAAAAGGAGAAAAAAGTCACAGCTTCAGGTAACAGTTAGAAATGTACCGAAGCTCAAATGCAGAAAGCTCAAGCATCACAATTAAACTGCTTCAAGAGTGGTCTTACCGAGTTCCCCATCAGCGAGCAATAGGCCTATTGTGCAGGCTGCAAATGTGGTCGGCATATAGGTGCACATGTTACCGGCGCTTCCTGCTTTGAGTAAACACAATTATAAAGTGTAAGAACGAGTGTAACGTATAGTTCTGACCTCCGTCAACCTAAACCACAACCAATTTTTCTCGTGCGCGGTACCCGGACAAGGAGTGACGACAATCCGATGCGTCGCGCTTTCAGCGACGCAGGCTGTCACCGAAAGCTGCCGGGCACAGTAGCCGGTACTTCTCTGACTCGTATGTAAGAACACGCAATTTTCATTCGATAATTTGGCACGTCTTAATCAACTGGCATACTGACATACTTTTTCGGCGTATTGCACTGGTATTTTCTTGGGCGGTTTCTTGGTTGTGTGTATCAATGTAATTGACCATTTGTACAATGGCACGGCCACTGTACTTCCCACAAAGGCCAGAAAAACAGCTTTCGCTTGATATCGCCCCACAAAAAATGCATGTCTGCAATGCTTACCCTTCTACTTACTTCAGGTGCAGTTTAGGTAACAGAAACGTTCCAAAGCTCAAATGCAGAAACATCAAGCATCGCAACTCTGCTGCTTCGAGAGCGGTCTTGCTCATGAAGTGCACCGCCCCAGCGAGAATTAGACCCATCACACTCTCAAACAAAATTTACCGCGAATCGTAGAGCTCTGGTGAGTACCGGCTCATTCAGGGAACCCCGGAGTTGAGGCTGCCGATAAATTGGCCCGAGGGTTGATTTGCCGCGTTCAGGACAGCCTCGATTCGGGCTTCTCGAAGGAGCCCGAATCACACTTTTCCTAATACACCGTTTGAACCGTCGGATTTACCCTCCTGCAAATCCCTCTCTTACGCACTCCCAGTTAATACTATGGAGATGTCTCTAGACTCGCACTATTTCTTCCCCTCAGCTGCTGTTTCACCGTACGTGGCACTCCTCCTGAAAGTTTCTTTTGCGGCGAACCTCACGCCACCCTTTCGTACAGCCTATCCGGCTGCCCTGCAGATCCTCCCCCACAGGGACAGCCTGCCATCTCAAGCTGGGAGAACTCGGAAGTCCTGCTACCGTCTGGAGGCCCGGCGTTGCAGCTTGCTGCGGTGACTCGGCTCGGGCAGCCGATGTCATCGCGGCGAGAGGCATGGCCGTGTAGACGCAGTGTGGGACCGCGCGGTGGTCCAGGCACCCCCTCCCCCACGGGGGGAGGGGGAAGGGAGAGGGGTGCAAACCCACTTGCTAATTATCGTGGTGGCCGCATCGGTGTACATGTTAGCGGCGCTTCTAAGGTGTTGTCAATTCTGAAGTGTTGTCACTAAAGCAGTGTGAACAATCGAAATGAACACTACACACTGCCGTTGTGATATGATTGTATTTTAGTGTATACGGGTAGACAGTTAACGACATCCTTGCTCAAGAAAAAAAAATCAACGAACGACGTCCGGCTTTTATCAATTAGCGCACGTTATTTTTTTTTCTTCCGAGCCTCCCTCCTTGATCAGCTTCCAGCGCACCAATCGGGGCGAAAGGAGAGAGAAAGCAATTGCAGTGTGCGACAAATCTCTAAGTCTGCTCGTTCCTTCACAGATTCTAAAAAAAAAAACACACTGCGGTAGCCTATTTGTGACGCAAAAAAATTCTTTAATGAAGCCATTCGATAGTTACCCAAAAAAGATTTGTAGGACCCTCTTAGAGCTCAGGTGCCTCTAGACACCGCCAAATTCCGCCATATTGATGCGATAGCGTTCAAGAGCTCGTTGCGCAGAAATTCCGCTGTCGCCATCGGCCGGAACGTCGTTGGTTGTGGGCAAGAAATCATCATCTGTCCGTGATTAAAAAATGGGGGAAAATGAAAGAAAGTTAATAATTCTGGGCCTGAATGAGAATCGAACCCAGGAGGTCTGCGTGGAAACAAGTGTTCTACAACAGAACCACAATATTTCTTGTCACACCTTAAAAAAAAAACACTATATTATGAACATCATGCAGGGAAAGGAGTCTCCATAACGAATCATATGTTCCGCGTCAGAAGTGTACATTCGTGCCATGCGTCAACAGGCGTGAATAGGTACGTGAATAGGAACGAGTAGGTGTTGTAAAGGTGCAAATTTAACACAGACTTATTCATCCTGAGCAACAGAACGCAGAACGACTAAGAAACGAAACAGCAACGTTGGTTATATGTTATATATATATATATATATATATATATATATATATATATATATATATATATATATATATATATATATATATATATATATATATATATATATATATATATATATATATATATATATATATATATATATATATTGCTCATTCGTGAACAGTCACAACGTGGTTTATTTTGACGCTTCAGCGAGTGCCTGGCCTTCATCAGTATTAAGGGTACAGTTTGTTGGTGCTCAGCTTTATACAATCTTAAGTGAGAGAGGGTATGCGGAAAAAATGAAAAGGAGAGAAAAAAAAGGAACGAAAAAAAGAAGGAAATAAAAAAGGAAATAAAGAAAAGAAAGCAATGAGAACATGAGGTGGACTCTCCCGGCCGCCCCCTTCCAACCCTTTTTCTTTTTTACCCTTCCCCTTTCACTGTTCTCTCTTTTATTTTCTTTTTCAATTTTTTCTCTCTCTTCTGACGTTCACATTTACGATGTCCGTAGTCTGCGTAACTTTCCTTCCACTAACGTACTGTTACCGACCAGACGGAGCCACATGGCTCTGGTGGTTTGGTGTGAGGAAAAAGAGCACTTTTAAGATGTTTAAGCCTTTAACTACTCAGCGCCTCGTGGACATCTCGTCGTTGAAAGAGGGGCGCTGCGTATTGCTGCAGAGGCTGGCAAGCGGGTGCAGTGTCAATTCTGGCCCACTTCCGGATTACGCATGCTGAACGGTCCTCCCGATTGTGCACAGGGCTGCTGTATACAATGAACACCTCATTGTATACAAATTTTCCGGGCTTCATTGTATACAAATATTCTTCACGATGACGGCAGAGCTGCATTATGAAACATGGACACAGACCATAAACAACCTGGCACCCCAGATTTCTTTGCCATCGCAACTTTTAGGAGGATGGTCCTAGAATTAAATTCATTTCAATTTAACCAAGAGTATTTTAGACAAAGCAGAAGGACAGCTATGGGCACCAAAATGGCACCCAGTTATGCCAACATATTTAAGAAAATCTAGAATCCAAATTTCTTGCACAAAGTCCTTTGAAACTACTCTTGTACAGAAGATACATAGAGGACATTTTTCTTATTTGGACCCACAGCAAGGATGAACTTCTTAGCTTTATCGACACTTACAACGCTCTGCATCCGAACATACACTTCACACACACCTACTCACAAGCAATCGTAAATTTTCTTGATGTTACCATAGCGATAGAAGAAGAAAAGCTTTCTACAACCTTATATCACAAACCAACGGATCGACAACAGTACCTCCATTACCAAAGCGATCACCCGCGCCACTGTATAAACAGTATTCCCTACAGCCAGGCTCACCAGTTTAAGCGTATCTACTCAAGAGACGCTGATTTTGACACGAGCTCACAGAGGCTAAGCTTTGTGCTCGATAGCCAAAAATACCCCCCACATGTAATTGATGACGCCATGCAGAAAGCTAGAAAACGGAAGCGTCATGACTTACTTATGAAGCGACCACCGCAAGAAGACCCGTAACGAACAAACCTCTGCTTAATTTACAGCATGAACTTCCGCAATGTAATCAAAATTCTTAAACGACATTACAACATTCTCGAACACAGTGAACGTCTGAAACGCGCATTCTCATCCTCTCCTGGCGTCGTTTACCGACAACCACGCAATCTCAAAGGCATACTTTTCCACTCTCATATTAATACTTCACCCCCTAATAATTCATGCCGACCCTGTTTAAAGTCACGATGTCTTGTATGTAAAGCGATGCGAGAAACAGGCAGCATACAGCACACAATCCACGTTTTCGATTAACGTAAAAGGAAATCTAACATGCGATTCCTCTAATGTGGTATACCTTCTCGAATGCAACGTGTGCAGTATGCAGTAATTCAGACAAACAGAAACACTTTTTAGGATTCGTTTCAATAATCATAGAGTCCATGTGAAATCAGCCCCAAGTCTACCTCTATCAAAACATCTCAACCTTCCCGACCATGCATTCGAGAAATTATCAGTAACACTCTTAGAAACGGGATTCAAGTCAAACAGACACGAACAACGAGAGTCATATTTCATCCACCGATTTGACACCCTCGATAGAGGAATAAAGGAGAATCCGGGTACACTTGCAGAAGTTAAAGCATTAGAAAACAATAATGGCAATAATGACAATAATCACTGAGTTCACGGCACTGAAGCTGCAACGGGCACTGAACAACTGAAAGTACTTACAACTGCAACTACTCTTCCTAAGTACAGCTGTCGTCTGTTTGTGTTTCAGCTTTACTATCCAATCAATTGTGCCAAGCATGACATGTCCAACAGCAACTCTGTGCACAATCGGGAGGCCCCTACTGCATGCGTAATCCAGAAGCGGGCCAGAATTGACATTGCACCCGCATCGCAGCCTCTGCGGCAATGCTCGGCGCCCCTCATTCAACGCCAAGACGTCGACGAGGCGCTGAGTAGTTAAAGGCTTAACCTCCTTAAAAAAGCTCTTTTTCCCCTCACCGAGTCACCAGAGCAGTGCGGCGCCGTCTGGTCGGTAACAATGCGTTAGTGGAAGGAAGGATACGCAGAACACGAACATCCTAAAGGTGAACAGCAGAAGAGAAAACGAAGAAAAAGAAAAAAGTAAATAAAGAGGGAGAAGAGGGAAAGGGGAAGGAGAAAAGGAAAAAAAAGGGTGGAAAGGAGCGGCCGGGGGGAGTCTACCTCATGTTCTGATTGTTTTTTATCTTTCCTTCGTTCTTTCTTTCTTCTCTCTCCCTTTTTTCCTGCGTGCCCCATCTCATTTTGGATTGTATGAAGCTGAACACCAACGAACTGTATCCTCAACCTGATGAAGGCCAGACTCCGGCTGAAACGTCGAAATAAACCACGTTGTGACTGCTCACGGAGGATCTACTTTACTACTTTAAACGCTTCGGCCACTACACCGCCATGCCTCTCTCTCTCTCTCTCTCTCTCTCTCTCTCTCTCTCTCTCTATATATATATATATATATATATATATATATATATATATATATATATATATATATATATATAGTGTATATAGTAGAAGTAATAATTCAATGGGCTAGTTCGTCTTCGTGAAGGTAAAGGACATGGCACAACCGGAGCGTTGTCAACAAGGATAAAAATATTTGTTTCTTAACAGTTTCGGGAGGGGTCCTCCCTTCATCAGGGGATGAGTTATACTGACATTAACTTCCAAACTTCGTTGCTGCCACGTCCCTTTCGCCTTGAAAGATGTTTGCGAGAGTGAAAGGGAACTAAAAAAGGAAAAAAAGGAAAAAACAAAAAGGAGGGAGAAAAAAGACAGTAAAAGAAGAGAAAGAACCACAGTCAACACTGAGAACGAAACCAACTGTCCGTGTACGTCCACATACGGTTCTTATCACGTGCTGTTCAGTTCTCGACGTGTGTCGGGCCACCCAAGATTGTCGCCGTGGTGCCGGAAGGGTCCGTGACGGCGTGCGTAAAAAAAGGGTTTCCCCGTAATGAGTCGGTCGGCGTGCGGCGTTCGTAAAGGAAGGGTTTCCGGTTAATGGGTCGGTGGGTTCTTTACGTTTAATCTTCGTCCGTTTCCCTTCAATGGTCATCAAATGGTAGGCGAACGTAAACATTCTGTATGTGCATGTGAAAAAAAAGGAAGAAATAAAACTGAACATCTAAAGAACTAAATAACTAAACTAAAGAACTAAAGAAGAGAGGCGAAATTTCAGTAGTAAAAGATAGAAAATTCAAGCGGGACTGCAGTAGCTCCACTGCTCTGCAACAGGAAAATAGGAACGAGGCCGTACAAGAACGCCAGGGACCACCCGTACCACAACCTAACTTTGAGGAGAAAAATGGGAACTCGAAACTACAGAGCAATCCTAATCAAAACATCCTTACTCTCGAATATGACGCCGACACTCCCGCGCCACGTGATAGCCAAGAGCAGCCGAAAACTTATGAGAAAAATGTCCTCAATCTGTCAAACACAACACTCACACCCGCTCAGCGTCAAGTTTTGTCGAGAGGCTTAACCTTTTGTCCATCATCCGGTAGATTCAATGAATTTGAAGTGTACCAAGACCTTGATAACTTTGCGCGTAATCTCCGCCTCCGTGACTACTTTCATGATCGCAAGGACTGTACGGACGAGAATAGAGTGATTGGTGGTGACAAATCATGGTGTCCGGGTGAGCAGAGGGAGAAACACCTCGATATGTATATATCAGCAGTACAAAAACATATCATCAGAGCGTATGAAAAAAATCGGCCATTTTAAAACAACATATCAAAAACAGAAGTAAGGACACTCGATGAACTACGAAAAAACACTGGAATTACTATCAAACCGGCTGATAAAGGGGGCTTTATAGTAATTCTGAACACGTCAGACTACTTAAAGGAAGGGGAACGACCGCTATCAGACACAAAATTCTACAAATAACTTCCAACGGACCCGACTCCTGAATTTGAAAGGGAGATAAAAGTAACTCTAAACAATCTCCGCCGGGACGAGAAAATTACCGGCAAAATGTTAAAAGCAATGTTACCAGCCCATTCTGTTCCCGGTCGATTCTATTTGCCCCCCAAATACGCAGGTAATCTGGGACGTCCGATAGTATCCAGTAACAGCACATCAACAGAAAATATATCAGAATTCATCAATTCCTTAATAAAAAAACATCCCACCAAATTTTCCTTATTTTCTAAAGGACTCAAACCACTTCATCTGCGAAACTTCAAGTCTCGACATCCAAGGCGGCAGTTTTTTGGTGACCATGGACGTCTGCTCACTGTACACCAACATACCCCGTCATAATGGAATAGCGGCTATGGTTTCTGAATATGTAAAATCTGACTCATCAACTAATGTAAGTGGCGAGGTACTGTTTACACTTCTTGAACTTGTACTAAATTATAACCATTTTGAGTTCAATGGCAAGCATTTCCTTCCCGTCAGTAGCACTGCAATGGGCACGAAAATGGCCCCAAACTTCGCGAGCACCTTTATGGCTTCACTTGAAATCCCATTCATTGAGGGACGCACCTTGAAGCCTTTCTACTACAGAAGATAGTTAGACGATATTTTTATGATATGGAACCATGATGAGGGAAGTCTTTTCCGCATTATAGGGGATTTTAACAAGTGCCACTCGTCAATAAAATTCACGCACAAAATTTCCAAAACTAGCATTACCTTTTTGGATGTCACTGTCATGGTCGAAAATTACCGCTTGTCAACAAACCTTTACAAAAAGCCTACAGACCGTCAAATGTACGTACAATTCAACAGCAGCCACCCAAAGCATTGCGAAACGGTATTCCATATTCCCAGGCCTACCGGTACCGAAGAATATGCACCGATAAGCGGGAATTCGGCAGACACGCGGAGCACCTAAAGCATTCCTTATTGAAACAAAATTATCCGGAAGACATTATTGACGATGCCATACTACGTGCGCGCAACGTGAACAGGAATGATATAATTAAGGGACCGACCAGAGTATCTAAAACGACTTCCCAAACGAACCTTGTACTAACTTACTCCTCATCAGCGCCACGAATCAACAACATACTTTCCCGCCATTTCAACATAATCAGGCAAAGCAAACGACTAACTTCTATTTTCGCGAAGCCACCTCACGTGGTGTACCGCCGGGATAAAAATCTGAAGGACGTTATTGTCAGAGCAAAAACAAACACCCCCAAATTTCAATCAGGGTGCCATCCCTGCGGAAAAGCTCGATGCAAGGTATGCCCACAGATGGTCACAGCACGTGAATCCAAAGCGAACTTCTCGGATTTCAAATTCTGCGTAACTGAAAGCCTTAATTGTGACTCCAGTAACGTAATATACATGCTACATTGAAACATCTGCGGACAAGAATATATCGGCCAAACAGACACACCATTTCGGCTGCGGTTCAATAATCACCGGTACCACGCCACTTTACTGCCGAAGCTACCTTTATCTATGCATCTGCGCCTGCCAAACCACAGTTTTGAAAATATCAGCGTAACTCTTTTGCAGTCCGGTTTTCAAGCAGACGCGAGCGCGAACAGCTTGACGTATATTTTATTCTCAAATTTCGAACATTAGTAGCCGGCATCAACGAGGACCCCGGAAAACTCAACTGCCTCCGAGAAGTAAGCCAGGAGGAAATTGGTGACAAAGATTGATAGCTGGAGACCATGCTTTTTTCTGACTGACTCGTACGTGTACACTGTCCTTTCTTGTTTTTTGTTTTTTCTTTTTTTGATCCTTTTTTTCCTTCCTTTTTTTTCTTTTTTCCACATGCACATACAAAGTGTTCACGTTCGCCTACCACTTGAAGACCATTGAAGGGAAACGGACGAAGAATAAAGGTAAAGAGCCGACCAATCAATTAACAGGAAACCCTTCCTTTACGCACGCCGCACGCCGACCGACCCATTACGGGAAACCCTTTCTTTACGCACGCCGTTACGGACCCTCCCGGCACCGTGGCGACAATCTTGGGTGGCCCGACACACGTCGAGAACTGAACAGCGCGTGATAAGAACCGTATGTGGACGTACACGGACAGTTGGTTTCCTTCTCAGTGTTGACAGTGGTTCTTCCTCTTTTTTTTTTCTTTCTTTTCTGTCTGTTTCTTTTTCGTCTTTTGTCTTCCTCCTTTTTGTTTTTGTTTTTTTCCCCTTTTTTCTTTTTTTAGTTCCCTCTCACTCTCGCAAACATCTTTTAAGGCGAGAGGGAGGCGGCAGCAACGAAGTTTGGAAGTTCATGTCAGTATAACTCATCCCCTGATGAAGGGAGGACCCCTCCCGAAACTGTTGGGAAATAAATATATCCTTGTTGACAATGCTCCCATTGTGGCATATCCCATACCTTTTCATGACTTCTTTGCGCAAACACGTACACGAACACAAGGAAAAGAGGCAAACAACACGGGCGCAAACTCACAACTGGTTTATTTTGAACAACGAACTGTACTTATATCTTCACGTAGCCCACACGCCCCCCCATCGGTGGTTCCAGGAACAAACGAGATAACCCAAAGCAAGCTTATTCAGCGCTACGTCATGATAAGAACCACAAAAAAACGGCAAAAAATTGAAGAGTTCACGCATCTGCAGACGGATTGTAGCACGTGCCTTTCAAAAAGTGAAATTCTTTATCGGACAAGGTGACGGAAGCTTGGCTAACACATTTTTCTCCCATGTTTCTAATATGGAATGCTTCAATCAACTCCCTGTTAATTTTTCTCTTGTGAGTTGACAAAATCTTTGTGTCTGTAAAAATTGGTACGCACCCACAAGACTTGCAGTGATCCACCAGATGTGTTCTTCCTGAACTACGTAATGCCGAGTCATGCAGTGGTATACCAGGTTCCGTTCAGCTGTGGCAGATCTTATGTCGGGCAATCTGGAAGGTGTATAAACACACGGTTGAGGGAGCATGACTCGGCATTACGTAGTTCAGGAAGAACACATCTGGTGGATCACTCCAAGTCTTGTGGGTGCGTACCAATTTTTACAGACACAAAGATTTTGTCAACTCACAAGAGAAAAATTAACAGGGAGTTGATTGAAGCATTCCATATTAGAAACATGGGAGAAAAATGTGTTAGCCAAGCTTCCGTCACCTTGTCCGATAAAGAATTTCACTTTTTGAAAGGCACGTGCTACAATCCGTCTGCAGATGCGTGAACTCTTCAATTTTTTGCCGTTTTTTCGTGGTTCTTATCATGACGTAGCGCTGAATAAGCTTGCTTTGGGTTATCTCGTTTGTTCCTGGATCCACCGATGGGGGGGCGTGTGGGCTACGTGAAAATATAGGTACAGTTCGTTGTTCAAAATAAACCAGTTGTGAGTTTGCGCCCGTGTTGTTTGCCTCTTTTCCTTGTGTTCGTGTACGTGTTTGCGCAAAGAAGTCATGAATGAGTACCAACTCGCCCAACTTTCAGTACTGTTGTATCCCATACCTTCACGAAGACTAACTGGCCCATTGAATTATTACTCCCACTGACCTGAACCATGGCTGCCAGTACATCATCAACGGAGCGTTTGTTGCGGAGATATCCAAATTACCCTACGAGGTGGGCCGTCACCGGGTACTCAATCATGCGGTACGTCCACACGCACTTCAGCCCGAACGACTCATCGACGCCGTGCTTCATCTCCTATGGTGGTGCTATGTTTTCAGACATTCCGGCGCTACTTGAGTACCTACCTTACCGGGCGGACGCGCTGTTTCTGCAAGTGGGCACCACGGACATCCTGAAGGCGAGCTCTTCAAGATCACTGGATTCGTTGAGGGAGGCATTGAAGCGAATGAGGCAGATGCGCCCGAACATCAAGACACTTCATCTTAGTCTGCCTCTACCTCGTGCACCCAATCGCCGATGGCGGGACTCGAACTGGCGATCAATGAATCGGTTTAATATGGAGGTACAGCGATTCAGCAGAGAGGCCCGCCGTCTCTGCCACTACGGGTTGTTGGGAGCAGGCGTCTGTTACGTGGAACATGGTTTCTCAACACTACCGCTGCGCCGCTTCCTGGCTGCTGACGGCTCACATGCAAGCTTCGGGGGATTCGCGCTGCTGGCAGAGCACACGAGGGTGCTGCTGCGATGGACGTCGGCGGCATGGAGATCGGCGGCAATCGCTTGCACGGGCAACTCCAGTGCCAAGCCCCCTCAACAACAAGGAGCCGAGCGACACACAGAGTCATCCAGGACACCAGCAGTGACGATGTCACCACTACCACAAGCGAGGCCAGCGAGCCAGCGAGTCCCACCAGTGAGTCAGAGATTGGCGGCAACGGCTTGCACGGCAAACTCCAGTGCCAAACCCACTCAACAACAGGGAGCCGAGGGACACAAAGAGCCACCCAGGGTCCTAGCAGTGACGACGTCGCCACTCCCACCAGCGAGGCATTACAACACCAGGCGGACGAATGCGGCGAAGACCAAGGTGGCGGCTTCCAAATGACACGGGGAAGCAAAACGTACGGGCAGTCTTAAACACGCATGGTCCCACTCATTTCTATCGATTAGGAAAATCATTGAAAAGCGGGTGCAATACGAAACACACGCGGAAAAACTAACCAAATATCTATCTCACGAAATTGCACCTAAGGGCCTCCGCCTAGCCTGCAACCCCTCAATGTCTACACTAAGTGAAGCAGAAAGAGGGAAGTGGGAAAAATATTACTAGAAGCGTCCTTGCAACTGACTCGGGTCATTGCGGACCATAGTGAGCGTAAGGCCGCCGAATACAGTGTCACGGAGGCCACGCAGAAATTAGTATCTGATCTCGGAGAGCATGAGGCAAGAGAGCTGGAAAGATATGAACTAAAGAGGAGAGGCGAAATTTCAGTAGTAAAAGATAGAAAATTCAAGCGGGACTGCAGTAGCTCCACTGCTCTGCAACAGGAAAATAGGAATGATGCCGTACAAGAACGCCACGGACCACCCGTACCACAACCTAACTTTGAGGAGAAAATTGGGAACTCGAAACTACAGTGCAATCCTAATCAAAACATCCTTACTCTCGAATATGACGCTGACACTCCCGTGCCGCGTGATAGCCAAGAGCAGCCGAAAACTTATGAGAAAAATATCCTCAATCTGTCAAACACAACACTAACACCCGCTCAGCTTCAACTATTGTCGAGAGGCTTAACCTTTTGTCCATCATCTGGTAGATTCAATGAATTTGAACTGTACCAAGGCGTTGATAACTTTGCACGTAATCTCCGCCTCCGTGAATACTTTCATGATCGCAAGGACTGTACGGACGAGGATAGAGTGATTGGTGGTGACAAATCATGGTGTCCGGGTGAGCAGAGGGACAAACACATCGATATGTATATATCAGCAGTTCAAAAAGATATCATCAGAGCGTATAAAAATCGGCCATTTCGTAACAACATATCAAATTCAGAACGAAGGGCACTCGATGAACTACGAAAAAACACAGGAATTACTATCAAACCGGCTGATAAAGGGGGCTGCATAGTAATTTTAAACACGTCGGACTACTTAAAGGAAGGGGAACGACAGCTATCAGACACAAAATTCTACAAAGAACTTCCAATGGACCCGACTCCCGAATTCAAAAGGGAGATAAAAGTAACCGTAAACAATCTCCGCCAGGACGAGAAAATTACCGGCAAAATGATAAAAGCAATGTTACCAGCCCATTCTGTTCCCGGTCGATTCTATTTGCTCCCCAAAATACACAAGACAGGTAATCCGGGACGTCTTATAGTATCCAGTAACAGCACATCAACGGAAAATATATCAGAATTCATCAATTCCTTAATAAAAAACATCCCCCCCCCCAATTTTCCCTATTACCTAAAGGACACAAACCACTTCATCTGCGAAACTTCAAGTCTCGACATCTCAGGCGGCAGTTTTCTGGTGACCATGGACGTCTGCTCACTGTACACCAACATACCCCACCATGACAGAATAGCGGCTATGGTTTCTGAATATGTAAAATCTGACTCATCAACTAGTGTAAGTGGCGAGGTACTGTTTACACTTCTTGAACCTATACTAAATTTTAACCATTTTGAGTTCAATGGCAAGCATTTCCTTCAGGTCAGTGGCACTGCAATGGGCACGAAAATGGCCCCAAACTTCGCGAGCACCTTTATGGCTTCACTTGAAATCCCATTCATTGAGGGACGCACCTTGAAACTTTTCTACTATAGAAGATACTTAGACGATATTTTTATGATATGGAACCATGATGAGGGAAGTCTTTTCCGGTTCATAGAGGATTTTAACTAGTGCCACCCGTCAATAAAATTCACGCACAAAATTTCCAAAACTAGCATTAACTTTTTGGACGTCACTGTCTTGGTCGAAAATTACCGCTTGTCAACAAACCTTTACAAAAAGCCTACAGACCGTCAAATGTACCTACATTTCAACAGCAGCCACCCAAAGCATTGCAAAACGGGTATTCCGTATTCTCAGGCCTACCGGTACCGAAGAATATGCACCGATATGCGGGAATTCGGCAGACACGCGGAGCACCTAAAGCATTCCTTATTGAAACAAAATTATGCGGAAGACATTATTGACGATGCTATACTACGTGCTCGCAACGTGGACAGGAATGATATAATTAAGGGACCAAACAGAGTATCTAAAACGACTTCCCGAACGAACCTTGCACTAACTTACTCCTCATCAGCGCCACGAACCAACAACATACTTTTCCGCCATTTCAACATAATCAGGCAAAGCAAACGACTAACTTCTATTTTCGCGAAGCCACCTCACGTGGTGTACCGCCGGCATAAAAATTTGAAGGACATTCTTGTCCGAGCAAAAACAATCACCCCCAAATTTCAATCAGGGTGCCATTCCTGCGGAAAAGCTCGTTGCAAGGTATGCCCACAGATGGTCACAACACGTGAATCCAAAGTGAACTTCTCGGATTTCAAATTCTGCATAACTAAAAGCCTTAATTGTGACTCCAGTAACCTAATATAAATGCTACATTGCGACATCTGCGGACAAGAATATATCGGCCAAACAGACACGCCATTTCGGCTGCGGTTCAATAATCACCGGTACCACGCCACTTCACCGCCGAAGCTACCTTTACCTAGACATCTGCGCCTGCCAAACCACAGTTTTGAAGCGTAGCTCTTTTGCAGTCCGGTTTCTCAAACAGACGCGTGCGCGAACAGCGTGAGGCATATTTTATTTTCGAATTTCGAACATTAGTAGCCGGCATCGACGAGGACCCCGGGAAACTCAACTGCCTCCGAGAAGTAAGCCAGGAGGAAATTGGTGACTAAGATTGATAGCTGGTGTTGGGCTCGAACTTCGTGCGTTCCCCGAATACCTTATGTTACCCACCCAGCGGCGGGCGACCCCTCGCCAACAAGGAAGCAGGGCCACCGGAATGCGGGACGATGACTGTCTGCTGACCACAAAGGACGCGACAACTCCCGTGCTGCTGTCGGGCTCAATTATGGCGCCTTACAGGAGACGAAGCCAGGCTGCAGGCGGCCGGTACACGTGGAAGGTACACGTACGCGTCCGCTGGACAATCAGAATCAGTGGAGGCAACGGCATTGGTGCAGGGGCCATTTGTATTGATGGCCTGTCAACCCGGCATCGCGGGAACTTACTCGGAGGCGCTTTTCCACGACCTGGCAACGCCCGTCGTCGACCATTCCGGGAACCGGTGTGAAAGAAACCTGAGGGACCGCAGAGAACCGATGAGTGGGCAAGAGGCGGTGGGTCTTCGAGGTTGTGGTGAGGAGAGACACATCTGTGCGTTTTGATTGGACTATAAGAGTGGTGCGTTACGATTGGACTCTAAGAGTGGTTGAACGGGGAGACAGGGGATAAAACCAGGGGTGCAGGGACAGTGAAAAGAGAAGGAGAAACGAATAAACGTCTCTATATCCAGATGATGTCGGAGCGGTCGTTTCCTCAAGGTGCCAGCAGATGAAAAGTTCTCGTCTTCGGCTTCCTTGGCGGCAGCAGCAAATGTCGCGCAACAAGCGAGAGGCGAGTGGAAGGAACCAAACGGAACGTAACTGGTGCAGTCGGCAGGATCTGCATGACTGAACTGAGGAGGACAGCGGGGAGCGACATCGGCCGAGACTGACGACAACCACCTTCAACTGACTACCACGCTGCGGGATCAACGAAGCAAGGCTAGTCCATCGGATTCCGAGGAGGAAGAGCGCACCGCAAGGCCACTTCAGGCGGGTACCTCTTGATTTTCTGTTGGGCGCAGGCGATGACAAAGCATTACAACTTGCGAGACAGAGAAAGGGACAACTCGGAAGTTAACGGGGACGGGGCTGGAAACTTGCAGGCGTTGGGAGTCGCCGACAGCGGCACGGGGGGGGGGGGGGGGTCATTGTAGTGTCACGTCAGATACGGCGTCGGCACAGCAGCTAGCGCTGCTCCAGCTTCAATTAAAAATTGCTGAGGCGGAAACGGAGAAGCAGCGCTTGATGCTGGAAAGCCAGCGGCTACGAGCCTGTAATGGGGCAGAGTCCAACGAGAGCGATGACAGCGTAGCGCTTGGCGGGAGGTCAGAGGAAGACAGGCGACTGAAATTCGCAAGCTTGTTAAAGGGTGTACTGGCACCAATGCCGAACCAACAGGCGCTTACGCCAATGTGGTTCGAGGATGTTGAGGCAACACTCGAGTCGTATGAGGTTCCGAGCAAATGGTGGGCCGGGCTAGTTTTGCCACAGTTGAGTGAAAGGGCACGCGGGCTGCTGTGCAGGCTTACAGCAGAGGAGCGCAAAGCTTATGTTAAGCTTAAGTCAAGCATTTTGGAGGATCTCAGGCTTTCGGCGGCGGAGTACAAGAGGCTGTTTGCGGGATCGAAAAAGGGAGAAAGGGAGTCCTGGGATCAGTTTGCCGTGCGCCTTGAGAATTATTTCGACTATTATGTCCAGAGTTCAAAGGTAGGCACGTTCGAGGAACTCAAGCAGCTAGTCGTCGCGGATCGCTTGAAAGAATGTTTGAGCCCGGAAGCGAGAGCGCATGTCATTTGTAATTAACAGGAGTCCTTTTTGCTGCCCAGTGGTGTGGCTAGGCTCGCGGAGAGATTCGAGGAGTGCGAAAAGCGCAAGGCACCGCAAAAGAAGTCAAATGTAGAGGAGTGGCAAAGGAAAGCTAAAACAGCGGTAGATACACCCATGGACGGAAACGGGAAAAGGCGATGTTTTGAGTGTAAGGGTGCCGACCACATTGCCACGAATTGCCCCAATAAGGGTTCAGGCTCAAGGCAAGGCACTAGCCAGCAGGACAACAAAACGGTCCAGTGGTCGCGAGGGTGACGGCTTCTGCATTCGGGTCAGAATTTGCAATGACAGACAGGTTGTGGCAGCGTAAAAAGCAGAAACAACCCTCACTGGTAACTGTAAAGATTAAGAGCTCAGGTCGATCATTAAATGCCGTGGTAGTCTCAGGAGCGGAGGTGAGCGTCATCAGAAAGGCAGTGGTACCTCAGTATACGATGGTACGGGTTCGCGGATAAAGTTGACGGGAGCGTTCGGGCAACAGGTAACCGCGGAGTTGGCTTACGTGCCGCTCATAGCTACTGAAGGAAGTCCTTACGTGATGTCCGAGGCGGTGCAGTCGGCCGTGCTATGTGCAATCACAGATAAGCTGCTAGACGGCACCGACGCGCTGATCACGCCCAAAGATTACGCACAGCTTCTCGAGGAAAGGGTTAAACGTGACATAGTGTCAGACGAGTGTTCAGCAGTCGAGGAGACCGAAGCTCTAGTAGAGCTGTCAGATGAGGCATGCGAGGAGCAACAGGCGATGGCAGGCATCATAACCACGGAGAGCAACAGCGAAGGTTCCGAGCCGGTCAAAAGCAAACGACAGGAGTTTCGTGAGGCTCAGGAAGCAGACACGGCTTTGCGAGATGCTTGGGCGCAGGCAAAGGCCGGAACGCATGGCATGCTCGTTCAAGACGAGCTATTGTATCATCAGGAACACCTCGCGGGTCGCATCTGCAAACAGTTAGTGCTACCATCACACAGCCACAAAGAAGTGCTGAAAATGGCTCACGATTCACCATGGGCAGGTCATTTAGGAGAGCAGATATTTTCTCAACATGGGGTGCCAGAGACAATTCGCTCAGACCAGGGCACCAACTTTACGTCGAGGTTGACACAGGAGATGTTGCAAAGACTTGGGGCAACTCCGAGATTTTCCACGCCCGATCACCCGCAAAGCAACGGCTTAGTCGAGCGCTGGAACGCCACGTTCAAAAGAATGCTTTCTCACATAGTCAGCGAACATGGACGCGAATGGGATAGAATGATTCCGTTTTTGTTATGGGCATATCGTGAGGTCCCACATGCGACTACAGGGCGGTCACCGTTCGAGCTCATGTACGGGCGGGTGCCGAACGGGCCCCTATCTATTCTCAAAAGGACTTGGTCAGGAGACTGGGAAGTGCCGGTATCATTGGGTATGCCAGCAGCGGAATATCTTGCGAATCTCCGAAGTAGTTTGGAAGAAGCTAGCGAAGGAGCCGCCCGACAGAGTGAAGTCACTCAGAAGGAGTACGTAGGACGCTATAACTTAAGGGCCACAGACAAACAGTTTGTCACAGGGGACCAAGTACTATGGCTCGAGAAGGAGGGAGAGGGGAAGCTAGTGGCGAAGTGGAAGGGACCGATCACAGTGGTCGAAAAACTGCGACCATACAGTTATTTAGTTGAGCTCGAGGACGGTTCACGCAGAACCATTCACGCTAACAAGCTTCGCGCATATCACGCCCGAGTAACTGCAGTAGGAGTGATATTCGAAGGCGATCCAGAGAAGGTCAGGGCGACAAAGGAGATCCCGGCTCCCGAAACAAAGGGACAACTTCGTAGTTTCTTAGGGCTAGCCAACTATTATAGGAACTACGTGCCCGAGTACTCCAAAGTCGTTATGCCTCTGACTAACCTAACTGGCCGACGTATTCCGCAGAAATTACCTTGGAATACAGAGGCGCAGGAAGCTTTAGACAAAGTGAAAAACTGTCTAGTGCAGGCGTCGGCGTTGCAGGCACCAGACCCGGGGAAAGAATTTATCCTCATCACAGATGCATTCGATTGCGCTGTTGGTGCGTACCTGGCACAGCAGGATCTGGTGGGCAAGGAGCGCCCTATCGCTTTTCTGAGCAAGAAGCTTAGCCCGGCTCAGACCCGATGGGCCACAATAGAAAAGGACGCTTACGCAATCATTTGGGCACTGGGGAAGTTGGATGTTTGGCTATTTGGCGCTAAAATCAAGGTGATTGCCGATCATAACCCACTCAAATTTTTGATTCTAACCACTCCGCAAAGCGCTAGGCTTACACGCTGGGCGTTGGCACTACAGAAGTATAACCTGGAAATTGAACACAAAAAGGGGTGTCTTAACGCTTATGCTGACGCAATGTCGCGGTTAGTGACTCCTAACGATGACGCATAAAAAGGACGGCGAGTTAAGGGGGGTGTATGCTTTGTTAGCGCGTGCGCGCGACAGAGTCAACGAGGTACGATGACAGTTGGTGCCTCACGTGTCGAGCCAGTCAACACGTGTGCATATGCGGTTGTGTTTGTGTCGCATGTCATATGGCGAATTCCATTGGGAGAGCAGGTGCACTCAAAAGCACGCTCAAAGTGCTCTCTTCCGAGGCGGCGTGTTTCAGTGGTCGAACAGGAGTAGGAGCACTGTCATCCATTGGTAGAGCGAGAGCGCTTTTGCTGCGCCGAGAGCAGCCAGGAGCAGTTCTGTCTGCTCCCTCTTAAAAAGCGGAGTGAGTGGAAAACGCAGGAAACCACGTGTTTGGAACGTCATGTCCGGACATACCCTCTCAGCAATCCTCCTCACTTGTTTACATTTTGCGGCGTCGTGTCGGGCGGTTATGGCGGCAGCGAAGCGTGCGTGGTGCTCGGGCTCGAACGATTTTAACGTCGTAGCGGCAGATTCTGGCAGTGAACGTCCACCTTGCCTGCCTTCAGATTCACGGATGGCGGAGGCAGCAAAACGTCGTCGTCTTGCCGAAGTATTTGACGAGCTAGACGATGTCAGCAGCGATAGCTGCTGGAGCTCTACGTCCGAGTCGAGTTCAAGCAGCAGCGACGATGACGACGAAGTGTATGCAGCAGCGTTTCAGCAGCTCTTTTCTCTGCCAGAGCGAAGGCCGAAAGTGGAAGCATATGTTACAAAGACGGTGGCTAGCTACTCCGACGAGGAGGTGAGTCATTCGGCTTCTGTTTTAATTAGGTTGCTTAAAGGCCTGTTTTCTTCCAGTTCAAAAGAAATTTCCGCGTCACGCGGCCGGTCGTGGACTTCTTGGCAGCAGAATTCGCCAAGTCACCGCACTGCCCTCAGAACAGTGATCATGGTGGCCTGCCTGCCAAGTCGGCTGAAGAACACATTCTCTCCTTTCTTTGGTGAGTGTCCGTACGTTTAGGAATGCCGCTGTCATCAGGTCACTGCATAATCCGTTTTATAGTGGGTTAGAGGCATATGAAATATTGCAAATAAATGTACCTAATTCGCAGCATGTCATTGGACCACCTTGCTTTAAACTTGTTAAATGCTACTAGCGAGTGTCGAACGTAATAGAGTTATAGTATTTTGTGAAATGCTTTCGTAGTTTGTACACCTACACACTGAGCTTCACAAAATTCTCGTTACTAGAATCAGTGGCAAAGCATAATTCATGATGCATCATTACAAACAACCATGAAAACTTTTGCTCACGAAGCATTTCAAATCGGCTGTGTCAGCAGGTTCACAGTGAGCTTCATCTCCACACTTATAAATGTAATGCGCGAATTAAAATTAGAATTTGTTATTTAGATAGTGCTTCTACTAATCAAATATTTTGAGTTTCTAAGGTGTCACCCAAAAAGGTGGAATCGTGTTTTCTGACTTCAGTTGTCTTGCTAATTTGCTTCATTGACAGCGACAGCATTGTTAACACCATTATTCAGTCATTGACAGCAACAGCAAGCTTAATTCCATTATTTAATTAGAGTATCCTCTCCTTTTCAGGTATGCAGCCAACAAAGCATGCATTAGAGATGTCGCTGGCCGCTTTGAAGTCGCAGAAAGCACTCACCACAGAATGATGGGCCGAGTAACTGCATTCCTGCTCGACATAGCACCGAATGTAATCAAGTTCCCCAGTGACCTGCAGAAGCTTGCTGTGGATTTTGAGAAGGTAACTATGCTTTTGTAAACATGCTATTTAAGGTATAAACTACAGTTTTTTTCACACCAATGTCATACAGCTCTACACAACTCAAGGGACCAGACTAAGAGGAATTACACCTACTCAAACCACAATAAGGACTGAAAGCAACTGATATGCAGGATCAGAACTGCAAATGAACAGAAAATGTAAAAATGCAAGAGATATGAAAGAGCACCACACAGTCAAGCCTCCTTCATGTGTATTACAAATGCTGTCAGCAATCGGACATTTTTCTTGAGTAGTTTTGACCATGTGATGCTGTTTCATATCTCTTCTATTTTCCCATCTTCTGCTTAGTGATGTACATCTAGTACTTGTCCTGCATGTACAGTGAATAAACCTAGAGTTCAGTTACTTGTGCACTCTGTATGTACTCTGTATGTGTCATTAATTCCCCTTCGTGCGGTCCCATGTGTTCTTTACCGCTCTACTATTACAATTATGAATTAGTTAGTGCCAGAATGCACCTTTTAAATAAGTTATTACAATTATTTTTCCCAGATGCTTCACAATTAAATAGCCAGTTAATTTCAATCATGTGTACCGGTAGTGTATTGCACTCGCCGTTATGAGCTTCAAGTCTCCAGTTTGTTTTAAACTTTTCCGCATGTTATTGGCACCTTTCATTACCCTTAGTGCCATGCTTATTTGACTATGTGTGTGCACATTTTTTTCTCTTGCAGCTGTCGGGATTCCCAGACACAATTGGGTGTGTTGACGGAAGCTACATGCCTATCAGGTGCCCAGCCAGGAAAGTGCGATCTGTTTATATAAACCGGCACCATTACCTATCCTTGACACTTCAAGGTGTTTGTGACAACAAGAAGAGGTTTCTTGATGCCAGCACTGGCTACCCAAGCAAAATTCATGACGCACGCATTTTCCGTCGGTCCAGGATTTCAAGTGTTTTGCCACAACTGTGCTCTAGCAAGTACCATATAGTGGGGGATGCTGCATATCCTTTCCGGGAGTACCTGATGACACCAATTCGAGACTATGGGAATCTTGACAGCATCAAAAAAACCTTCAATGCAAGACTCTCCGGGACAAGGGTGCTTATTGAAAATACTTTTGGCGATTTAAAAAATCGTTTCAGACAACTGCACAGGTTGGATATGTGGACAGTGGATAACATGTCCAAGTTTATCATTTCATGCTGTGTGCTTCACAACCTCTGCATTGATTGTGGAGATTTGCCAGAGAACCTGTCACGAGACCTGTCACTTACCTCACAAACAACAAATGTAGACTCAAGCTCTTCTGCAGTTCAAGTAAGCAGCAGTAGTGTAGCCCAACAGGATAGCCTATTACGTGGCTTGGCTAGCATCAAGAGAGATCACTTGATGATAAAAATGGGGTTGCAGAACCAGCAGCCATGAAACAAGGAATTCCTTTACGTGTTATGCAGTTGTGAGCAAATATATGCTTACCAAAGGCCCACCTGAAAAGCTGAACTCGTTAAAACACCTTCAAGGTTGGGAAAAATTGTCCTTACCACACACCTGTTGGCCCATTTGCATTTTCTCAAGGTAGTGTATTGTGCCAAACTAGAAAATAAAAGACATTGAAACTAAGTAATCGCTTTGGGTAGTACGTTTATTTATTTAAAACTACCACTTTATTTTGGAAGTCCAAAGGCCTGACGGAGAATCTCCATTTTTTCTTCATGCATTTTGCGCCGCTCTTCACGAAGCACCTGTCGCTCGGCCTGCCTTTCAGCTCTTCGATTTTCTTTTTCTTGACGTCTGGCCGCCTTTTGAGCCTCCTTTTCTTCTTGCAGTGCCCTCATTTCAGTAAAAAACAACTGCATGTGTGCCAGGCGTGCAGTTCCTACCCGTGGCTTCGTGTCGGGATTTGAGGACTGCGTCTTATTTTCCTCAGTGGTGTTGGCAGGTGACAACACGGCCGGAGATTCGGGCGAGGCTTTGAATGTAGCCCCTGAGGCGTCTCGCTCTACCTCCGGTTCAATGCTGTCATCAATGCTTTCAATTTTTTTCACTTCGTCGTCAAAAGGCACAGGGGTGGGTGAAGCACCAGACCTTTTGTTATGGTCGGAAGACGCCTTCCGACGCCTAATTACTGTTTTGTACCTATTTTCACACTGTTCTGGGGTTTTGGCTATGCCAAGCACAGCCTCGATGTCCATCGATATTTGTTTAAAGGCTTGCTTCCTGTTTTTGAATTTTTTAAATGGGCCAATCTGAGGGAAATATTTGAGGTAGTACTCTAGGAGCAGCCTTGTTTGCCCCTCTGTCCATTCAGCAGCTAGAATAAGAAAGAACCAACACATAAATGGTTTATTGGGAAACTGTCGGTCATTGTGCAGGCATTACTTATAATTGAATAATTTAACACACAGCACGGTCACTTGAGCTTAATTATCAATCAGCAAGCATTAATCAACAAAACAAGCATTTGCGCAGACTAGCAAACATACATAAGTGATAAGTTCTGGTATTGTGCATGTAAATGCAATATGCAAATTGTGCCAGTCTTCCAGTAATTGTAGTGGTCTGCTTTCCATGCTCTCTTTTTTTTTTTTGTCATTTAAGGATCACTCCTACAAGTACACTTTTACACGCTCTGATGCATGCTTGTTAGATTTACCCAAGAACACTTGCTGAGGCAATTGTAGACACTCAGTGTTAATATACTTGCCTCCACCTCCTCTCCTGGAGCCTGATGGCTTGCTTTGAGCACCAGTCTCCCCGTCAGCTGATCTTGATGCAGTGGGAGCTGGCAGGTGCAGAGTATCTGTGCCATCTAAAAAATATAAATGAGCAGTAAATGTAGTGCCTCGCAATAATGTTAATACTAATACTTACCACCTCCTGTTTCAACGCATGGCAATCTGAGCTCCATGCGCATTTCTTCGCTCCCTCGCCTTGGCACATCGCCAGCCATATTTGTACGCAGAACTGCATCTGTTTTCACACAATGATGGAAATGTAATCAAATCAGTTATATAATGAAAATGGTTTCTCAAGTAGTCAGCTACATTATGCAAACTCGGATGCCTTACACTCGAAGGTAAGCGGATTAGAGCAAGCAAAAAACAAATTCTAAAAAAGTCAATTCATCATGTTACAGGGCTGCATGAAACACTGCACAAATCACTGATAATTAAAAAAAAATATCGCTTATCATACGTAGCATCTCGACCCTGCGATAAGAAATCGTGCTTCCGAGGAGATGTATGGCTTCACCGTATCACGTGGGATGCTGATCTGCCGTCTGGAGACATTAGCCACTTAAAAATCAGAAATAAAAATAAATTGTTACTGCGTGCAATACTTAGCTGCACCCACGTGACACTTGCTACACGCCACTTCGCAGTTACTTTTCTTAAAACGCTGCGAATCATTCTGTTGCTGATGGAGGGGTCTGCAATGTAAGTTTGTTTTGAATTAAGGATTAATTACTCATGCAAGGAAACTTGGCAACAGGATAGTGTACTGCAGTACTTCTAGAATTGTTTACGTTTTGTTAACTGCTGATGACAGCAGCAGCTGGTAACTGCATGAACAGTCTGATAAAGCTGTCATATCCACGGTGTTTTTCTGATATGATAAAGAATAGTGGGCTTAGGTCCACGCGCGCAAGAATGCATTGCATGCTGCATGCGCGACAAGTGCGCTGAAACAAATAAAAAGCAATCAAATTCACTTTACCTTCCGTACTAGATGGTGCCTGGTGTTGAATTAAAGACAGTAGGATGCGCTGAGCTTCCGAGTCCATCATGTAGTAGTATACGAAGCAGCAGCTTTGCAGGATAGCGCGCAAGCGAGTGCGCTGTACCAACCACTGCCACACGTGCTTTCCTTGCCCGTCCGGATCAGACCGCACGTGTTTTGCAGCAGAGGACGCTGGGATGCACAACCTTTCTCCTCACTCGCCTTTTTATTCCCTCACACCTGCTCTGCGGAGGTGTGCCGCATTCCAGTGGCAGGTCGAGTGACGCGGCTCTCAGTGCTCTGCCCCCTACTCCTCTCTGCTCGGCACCCTTACTCCTGTTCTCTCAATGGAATTCGCCAATAGATACAGTGCAACACAGTTGGAGGGGAGGTGTTGGGCTTGAACTTCGTGCGTTCCCCGAATACCTTATGTTACCCACCCAGCGGCCGGCGACCCCTCGCCAACAAGGAAGCGGGGCCACCGGAATGCGGGACGATGACTGTCTGCTGGCCACAAAGGACGCGACAACTCCCGTGCCGCTGTCGGGCTCAATTATGGCGCCTTACAGGAGACCAAGCCAGGCTGCAGGTGGCCGGTACACGTGGAAGGTCCAGTACACGTCCGCTGACCGACCAGTACACGTCCGCCGGACAATCAGACTCAGCGGAGGCGACGGCATTGGCGCAGGGGCCAATTGTATTGATGGCCCGCCAACCCGGCATCGCGGGAACTTATTCGGAGGCGCTTTTCTACGACCTGGCAACGCCCGTCGTCGACCATTCCGGGAACCGGCGTGAAAGAAACCTGAGGGACCGCAGAGAACCGATGAGTGGGCAAGAGGCGGTGGGTCTTCGAGGTTGTGGTGAGGAGAGACACATCTGTGCGTTTTGATTGGACTATAAGAGTGGTGCGTTACGATTGGACTCTAAGAGTGGTTGAACGGGGAGACAGGGGATAAAACCAGGGGTGCAGGGACAGTGAAAAGAGAAGGAGAAACGAATAAACGTCTCTATATCCAGATGATGTCGGAGCGGTCGTTTCCTTAAGGTGCCAGCAGATGAAAAGTTCTCGTCTTCGGCTTCCTTGGCGGCAGCAGCAAACGTCGCGCAACAAGCGAGAGGCGAGTGGAAAGAACCAAACGGAACGTAACTGCTGGAGACCTTGCTTTTTTCTGACTGACTCGTACGTGTACACTGTCCTTTCTTGTTTTTCTTCTTCCTTTTTTTCTTCCCTTTTTTTCTTTTTCTTCCTTTTTTTCTTTTTTACACATGCACATACAAAGTGTTTACGTTCGCGTACCACTTGATGACCATTGAAGGGAAACGGACGAAGATTAAAGGTAAAGAGCCGACCGACCCATTAACGGGAAACCCTTTCTTTAGGCACGCCGCATGCTGACCGACCCATTACGGGGAAACCTTTTCTTTACGCACGCCGTCACGGACACTCCCGGCACCGCGGCGACAATCTTGGGTAGCCCGACACACGTCGAGAACTGAACAGCACGTGATAGGAACCGTATGTGGACGTACACGGACAGTTGGTTTCGTTCTCAGTGTTGACAGTGGTTCTTCCTCTTTTTAGATGCGGAGCATCTTATACTCGCGCCTTGTAGTGCGCCGTCCGCGCCGTCCGCACCGCTTCTCGAACATTCGACAGCTGACGCGCGCGCATGCGCCGTCGCGCCGTCGCCCACTCTTCCACCATCTGTGCATCCCTTCCTCCTCTACACACCGCGCGCGCTTCACTCCTCCACCATCTGTGCACCCTTCCTCTTCCTCTACACACCGCGTTCGACATCTACAATTCTCCTTATTCTCCAGTGGACGCGCATGTGGCGTCGCGCTTCGAGAACATTCAACAGCTGACAGTGCATGCGCCGTCGTGCTGTATATATACTCAAGGTCGGCGCTCGCTCGCTCAGTTGCCGCTCGTCGGTTGGTTTGTACGGCGCGTCGACGTCCAAGGTCGCGGTGAAATGAATTCCAACGAATCCACAAACACAATGATCGACGTCCCTTCGACCAGCGCCGCCCTTTCGCATACGTGTGTACGTGTTCACTCATTTAACACCCCCTCCTACAACCACGTTAACCAATTTAGCCATCGACCCAAGTAAGTCGCAATTTAACACCCCATTTCACAACCACGTTAACCAATTTAGCCATCGACCCAAGTAAGTCGCACTTTAACACCCCGTTAACCAATTATATGGTCCGCATCCTCCTCAGTGTTCCCCCGAGGGAAGCTGCGGGCAATTTTTTTACTTTCTTTCTTTTCTTTCTTTTTCTTTTTCGTCTTTTTTCTCCCCCCCTTTTTTTCTTTTTTAGTTCCCTCTCACTCTCGCAAACATCTTTCAAGGCGAGGGGGACGCGGCAGCAACGAAGTTTGGAAGTTCATGTCAGTATAACTCATCCCCTGATGAAGGGAGGACCCCTCCCGAAACTGTTGGGAAATAAATATAGTTATCCTTGTTGACAACGCTCCCGTTGTGCCATATCCCATACCTTCTCGAAGACTAACATGCCCATTGAATTATTACTCCCACTATATATATATATATATATATATATATATATATATATATATATATATATATATATATATATATATATATATATATATATATATATATATATATATATATATATATATATATATATATATATATATATATATATATTGTGAACTCGTTAATGCTTTAGCGACATAAATATCACTTAAGCACATATGGCTTAATATTACCGGAGCCAGGCGTAGTGTCGTCAGTTAAAGGTCTATTGCGTAAAATTGACTATGCTTCTTTCGGAAGAAAAACAGATATATTAACTATCGCATTAACTTCTGTAGCCCTTCATTTGTTTATTCCTGATACGACAGTGGCTTCTGAACGGCAAATGTGATCATTGTTTTTTAGAGTCTAAGAATGACGACGAATTATGAACGCAACGCTTCGAAACATGGCGCCACCCTCGCACAAGTAATCGAGGGTGGTTCAGCGAATTGGGCAGTGACATCGCCCCGTTCTCGTTGTCAGCATCGACGGTCTTTAACAAGGCACAAGAGGTCTCATCAGTTGACACGCATATGCGGTCGTGAGGGGTGCAAGAGTGCCGTTATCTTTCGCAACGCTTTATCCGCGCCTCTTCGCCCACGTGTAGCCACAACGCGGGTGCTCAAGTTAACAGTTGCAGTCCGGTAATTCGCTGCATGCGTCTGTTGTCAGCGCTGATTTAGCAAGGTCTCCCTTTAGGAGGTGCACTGAAGGACGGGGACAGAGCCACTTTGCCTTTTGTTCTTGTTTCGTGACGCCATTTCTGCTTCTTCTTTCTTTATTTCCTTTCTTATTCGTGTAGCTGCGTGTTTAATGAAGTCATTATGTTTTTTTTTCATGCACCGGTATGGACGACACGGTGCTGATGATGGACCCGACAGCGCCGACGGGCTGACACGGTCAAGTTTAATTGCACGTGGGATCCTGACATGCAGTCTAACATGCTTCCGCATGCTCACTTTTAATCGGGACTTGGCTAACCTCTGAACTGAACTTGATTCTTACCAGTCCTAACCACGGTGGAAAGTGTCCGTGTGACAACTGTGTTAACGGCCCGCATAAGTTCGCACCATCATAATTGTATAGCACGCCCCCCTCCTCTACTTCATGGCTCGAAGTTCAGCGGGGTGGGATGAAGGTGGTAGTGGCGAGTGGGAGTGATGGTGACAACCCTAAAGACTCTGTGCGGCGGCAGCCGCCCTTGCTTTGTAATAAAAAATAACGCTGGTCAGTCTGTCACAACAAATTTTATAATACATACATACATACATACATACATACACACACATACATACATACATACATACATACATACATACATACATACATACATACATACATACATACATACATACATACATACATACATACATACATACATACATACACACATACATACAACACACTTGAATACCTGGTGGCCTTTCAAGTTAAGTTTCGACTATACCATGGTAAGCACTGTGACTATTGTCAGGCTTAAAGCACCATGAAAGCACGCGTCTTGTTTTTCCTACTTTTCTAGTAGCGAAACAGCCCTTTGTGCAATGCAGCGCAAAGGGATCGGTGTGTCTTCACACGATTTGTCATCGCTTATGGCGGTAAAAACAAGGTGGTGTAGAAGTTATAACATAGCAAGAAAGTACAATTGCACAGCGTGAAAAGGAAAGGTAACCAATGGAACCAACTTGGTTACGTCGAATTCTGCCGATCCACCATGCTCTCTCGCTGATTCAGGCAGCAGCGAAGCTGCCGGGGCGGCATCGGAGATGCGACGCGCGCGCCACCAGCCGTATCGTCACAAGTCACAGTTTGACGCAGTTGACGCGCCGACGGCCGCGTTTGTTCCAGCTCCCACTTCTATAGCCACTCTACCATTACAAGGCGCCTGGCTTGTCGACGACGTTCGCTGTTGCGAAAAAACGTGGATGTGTGAGAACGTGCGTACTTGGAGAGTGTGCGCGGAGGCTGATAAGATTCGTCGCGATCCGGATCGATCTTGTTTACCATCCCGAAACGCAAGAAAGGTTTGACGTAACTCAGTTCTTTGTCATCTATGTCTTCTTTGTCTAGTGCACGCGAACCAATAGTTATAAAAACTAAAGGTCCTTGAACTGGGCAAGTGAGGGATCGCGCTACGCTATACAATAGAAAAAAAAGAAAGAAAGAAGAAGAAGAAGAGGAAATGACGGACGAGAGTTCCTGCAACGGAGATGTCCCGTGCGAGGCGTTTCCAGAAGTGTCATGGAAAGGTAAATGTGAAGTGCACTCATATTTTGTTTGTGTCTTGATGGTTCAGCGAACTGGGAGCGCGGGGGTAAACACAGACACAAAGCAAAGAAGAGGTACACAGCACAAACGCTCATTGTCTTATTGTTTCGATCTTCTGTACGTCGCATCGCATCAGTGTAAATCCACGAGACAAAAGAAACTCACAATTTTGACGCGCATGACAGACGAGTAAAGCAATTTTAGGAGTGAGCGAAAAGTAAATTTTAGAACAGAGTTGAACTGCGCATAGAATAAAAACGGGAACGAATCGAATACGAATGAAAATTAAGTACTACTGAAATACGTTCTGAATGTAAGGCAGACATTTGCAAAGCAGTTTGAGAATTGAACAATGGTTTCTTTGTAACAAATGTTTACAAATCGCACGAAAGGAACATTACGATTGAACTTAAACACAGCTAAAAATCTTACAGTTGCGTAAATTGGGATAAGCTCGTAAAAGCGGTGACCACCTGCGCAATAATTTGTATTAGTAGTTAGAAACACAGTGGTCACTTCAATATTTAAGACGGCACTTTGTCACCATCTTCTCAATAGATCCGACGCAAATAAATGAATGCTTGATAACCCGATATCATGATTGTCACAATGAGCATAGCAGATTACGGAAACTTTTGCTTCGGTGACAGTGCAACTTTAAATATTACAAGCTCCATTTAAGTTAATGCAGCGCAAATAGTTTTCTAAAAGGATTCCCTGCATGCACCTTCATTATTCAATAACTAAAACAAGAAAAACGCTGCCTTGGTGTTCTAATGTGTTGTTCCTTTCAAGTTTTCTGTAAGTGCTGATTACTCGAAAAGTATTGCAAAAAAAAAAACAATCGGCGTTTTTAATATGTGCTATTCAATTAGGGTACAGGATCAGGTAGAACAATAATAGAATATTTATTAGAAATATGACAATTTGCGAGCACGCAGTCTGAGTACCGTATACGCCAACCTAATGTCAGCCTGCGTTCTCTCCCGCCAAATACATTTAGCATATAAGTGCAATACATATAGTACGCCGAAACAGGATTTAAAACTGCGGTGATACCATGATTGATTCTGAGTCAAGTTCAGCTACATGCAACATGCCTTGTTGCAATTCGGTGGTCAGTTTGCGGTAGTCGGTGACCAATAACTTCTTTTTGCCCGCAATAAAATTGGACGAGCGCTTGTGAACATTGGTTTCACTATGTCTTTGTGGCGCTTTGATTTGGCAATAAACAAAGTAAAGTTGCAAGTTAGCAGCGCAGCGGTATATATTGTATACCGCTGCATTGAATACATATAGTCCAACCCAAAGGGTGTCGTATAAGGTGAATGCAGCGAATAATAAGGAAAAGAGGATAAATTCACTCAAGTTTCCATGGGTGGTGCAATAACTTCCCAATAATGTTAAATTTTCACGAAAACACAGAGGTCATGTGTCACGAATGCTGTGTCTATTCTTTTTCATACTGCCCGAAGCAACGCATTCCCATGTTAAGAACAGATATGCGAGAAATTCGAACGACTGTCTGCGTGAGAACTGATATTGGTTTTTATTTCATGGCGACCCGCGATAACACTGCCACTCGACTACGCCGCGTCCGCCACCCTGACTCGAGTTATTATTCCTCAGAGACTGCTTGGTGCTTGACTATTTTTTCTATGTATAGGCGAAGTTGAAAAATAAAGGAAGAAATGTCAACCTTTGTGAGCACCGGAGCCATCTATGACTGTAACTGCTATAACTGTAACATGTTCTGTGCCCAAATTTCTGCAAAACATGCCCTGGCTAGTGTACCTGCAGTTTTTCTCGTTTGACACAGATTGGTTGGGCTTGTTGGGCTAGCTCACCACAGAGATTTGAAATATCTTGGTGGGAAAAGCAGCGCCAGTAGGGCATGATGAGATGACTTGCGTAATTATGTCTTTTACATACGATTTGCCATGACCCAAAGAATTACATGTCAAGTTCCGCCACTGAGGCATAACTAACATATAACTTCTTTCGGGGAAGCGGGTGATTATTGGGCTGAAGTGCATCCTTTAAATTCTGTGACCACACCATATTACCAATTGTTAAGAAACCTGTAAAAACACTTAATTATACTAGTGGAAGGATTCTATGTGAGCAAGAAGCAATGATTTTCTTTTTTAATATTTTATTATGAGAACAGTGATGACATATTTTTAGTAATACGGTTGTAATACAAATTCATATTTTTTCGGTCAGCTGTAATTTGCAGTGTAAGTAACATACCTTAAAGAACCTGTAACTTAATTATTTTAGAAGTTATATTGCTATCTCGGCTAATATTGTATCGTTTCTGTCGTATTTATTGTTGCTTCCATGAGCGTTCCGCTTGCGCCCGGTTTTCCAACATACGAGTTGACGCTGTGATCTCTGAAGAACGGTATAGCATTAGTGTTGTATCGCACCTTATATGTAATGCGGATATTTTACGCCATAATAGAACTCATTAAGAAAGTGAGATGATCGTGAAAAGCGTAACGTAGACATCACGTGGTCGCTATATAGTCATAAAGTTAGACATACAAGCACCTTACTGCCTGTACTTTCTTTCCCCTCGTACAATGCTTGCATTATCTATACTACCCTACCTTTCTTACAAGCATGGGGTGTCGGCTTTTATAGTGCGGTGGTATAAAACGCGTTCATGTCGTGAACACACGCATGTGACAGCAGAGGCTAGACGCTTCTTTTGGATGGTACGTTTCATCAATAAAACATCTGCCGGCACTCTTTCTGTTTTTTACTCCCTAAAAAGGCAAAACGTGAACGGTCACTGAGTGAATTTAGAGCGCAGTTTAATATCCTTCTTGGTTTTTCGAAAGCGTGCACCGAGGCATTATATATTTGCAATTTAAATATTAGCACCAAAATTTCTCTTCCGTAAGAGGACTAAGAGCGAACGTTCGAATGGTCCGGAATGGCAGCAGTCAAAATCGGGGATATTGATTTTCCTCGATGCTGATTTTTCATCAGTTCACTCACAAACATTGCTATCTTGGTTAAAGGGTGTCTCGCAAATGGACTGCTGATTGTTGTTTTTGTCTGTTGCTTGTTAATTCTTGTTAATTCCTGGCTTTAATGGTCTTCACTGGGGTTAATTTTATATGAGTGTGGAAGATGTGTGCGCATGGTATAATTCAAATACATCTGCTCACTTTCAGTGACAATGTATTTTTCCTACCTGATGGTTTTGATATGGCGGTTCTGATTGAAAAGGTCTGTGTAGTTTGGTACGCTGTAAAAATGAGCGGTTGGTGCTACAAGATGCCAGTTGCAAGTTGAGCGCTCATTAATTGTACTGCCTTCCTTCCTCGTTGTTCTTTTTACGCCCTTGTTCCCTAGCTAAGCATGTATCAACTCGCGAAAATCAGTCTTGCTTACGGAAATTTAGACACGCTGACAGGGCGAAATCTCCGGGGTAATCAATAATTTTTTTCATAATTGGGCTAATTTGCGCTTCTTCCTGCAGAAAGGCTCCGTGCCAAAATGGCTCTCAGTTCGAGAGTTCTCGGCAAATCGTGGCGAGCGCTTTACATCGTCGGCGTTCCCTTGCTGCTGCTACCAGTGGCCATGTACGTTGATGGAAAGGTATTTTCTTCAATTTTTCTTGTTTAGCACTAAGCATCGTAACGGGAGGATCCGGGAAAATAGGAAGGAAAGGCGCTGAGGTTAACCAGCGTACGAGCAGGCTGGCTACTAGGTGCTATGGAAATGCAAGTATTTTCTCCCTTGTGAGCAGATGGAGGCAAAAATCAATAGATGGAGAAATAAACCAAACAATGCTCTAATGGTGCATGGGTAGTTTTCATGCCTATGCTGTTGTTTTGTCGTCTTTGGGGGCCCTCCCGACGGACTTACCACAGGTCAGTCGTTGTCATTAGCAGAACAAAAGTGCCTGTGCCTTCTTCTGCTTATAATGACACATGACTTCGCGCTGTGAGGAAGGGAAGAGGCGAGTAAAGAACATACATCGGAGAAAGATAAGACCATCCATGAGACGCTAGCCACAAAGTGTAGGTGATAAAGAGGGTACAAAGAGGGTAGGTGATAAAGAGGGTAAAGAATCCCGTGAAAAAAAATGTCTTTGTAATGTGCCGGCTGATATTTTCGGAGATTACAGTGTTGATGTAAGCGAATGTCGTTGAAATAGAATGCTCAAGTATAAGCTACCAAGACGAGCCAACATCTGCGCGCACACACACACACACACACACACACACACACACACACACACACACACACACACACACACACACACACACACACACACACACACACACACACACACACACACGCACGCACACGCACACACACACACAAATGAGTGAAAACGAAATGTCGGCGATGATTGACCCTAAAGGAGTCACCCTCGATAACACCATAGAGATTAGATTTATCAAAAATACGGACTGAACAGATTACGACATTGGTTTTATAGCCGCACCTTCATGAGTTGCATCTGCGATTTGAACGACTCTCCCAGATAAAATTTTCTGTTTCATGAACCCACAATGCAGGCAGGATGGTGCGCGTACATTCTGCTCTGGATGGCCTTCTACTGGTCAGCCGAAGCGATTCCACTGGCGGCTACCGCACTGATGCCTGTCTTCCTATTCCCGTTTTTCGGGATACTGAATTCGCAGAAGGTGGTCGCCTTCTATCTCAACGTAAGTGCTGCCATATTGTGCCGCAAATCTTTCGGATCGTAATTGTGTAAACACGCAGGCACATCTTGCCGTTGCTGCGATGTCACGTATAAAGTCCAAGTCAATAACACCGCAACGCAGGTCTTATTTTTTTCTATGTTTGTGTGTCAAAAAGTGCGAAAGCTGTCGACGATCGTTCATCAAGCAGAGTAGAAATCAAAATGACACCGTGCGCATCGTAACAAGCCTGTTCCTTAAGGGATAGTGCGTGTATCAGCAGTGGGGTACTGATACTTTGGCAGCAATAAAAAGAAAAAAAATATTGATACCTGCTGGTAACCTATAATTTTATTCCCTAAAATATATTTCAATCATGATTGAGAAGACGTAGAAAAAAAGATGTGACAACCAGGTGTCAGCGTTTCGTCCTGGACTGTGCTGCTGTGAATGCATCGAACACTCGTGCCGGGGACCGGGACGTTACGAAACAATGTCGTTTAAGTCTCTGGATTCTTCTTTCCTAAGATGACAAAAAATTAGTGATCAAGGTCAATTTTAAGTCGGGTTCTATATTCTTCAATAAAAATAATGCAGTACGCGAAAAAAATTTAACGTATTTCCAACCCTATACCAATTCAGTGAACAGTGCTGCTGGCAAGTGAACGCCACCACACCTGGTAAACGCAGATGAAGTTCTTTCTTCATTTCCTTCTCCTTTGTCTTTCTCGATCGTATTTTGTTTTTATCTATCTCCATACTTTTCTATTTTACCCTTTCTCGTACTGCTAACTATCAGTTCAGCCCTGCTCACTTCGGTTTCCCTACCCCTTACTATGCTATTCTGTATGTGTCTGTGCTATGGTTTGCCTTCTCGCCACCATGTTTCCCTCCCCGGTTCTCTCCTGCTCACTCGTTTGTCAGTCCTCCTCTCCATCACTTGGGTTTCCCATCGCGTTGTTGAGCTATGTTATATATCCTATGCTCTAGCTTCCTTCGTCTTTCTTTTCTTTCTCCTCTCTTTCACATCCTTCTCACACACATTTTCCTTTCCCAATCCCTTTGTTATAGTATACTATGCATGGCTATGCGATGCTATGAGCTACTCAGCAAATGCCCTCGATCAGCGGCGCATAAGTTGCTCTGCAAGTTTGGGCCATGCTTCGCACTTTCCCCTCCTTTCCCTGATCAGCAGCTCTTATTCCCTTTCCCATCCTCTTGCCTTACTACAGTGCGAAAAGCTATGCTATCCTATAGCAGCTGCTTCGTATCCGCTTACTGTGGTGAAAACCAACCCGATTTCACGCGGACCGCAACGGTGCTACCCCAAGCCTAAACAGCTCCGCTGCTAAAAGAACTTACGCACTTTTTGCATGACTTAAGACAACCAGAAATAAAGTCTTCCTCCATTTTATATTCACGCAGGAAATTGGTATGGTTATGCTCTGCTCTCTCATTATGGCTGGAGCTGTAGAGACAAGTAACCTGCACAAGAGAATAGCGCTGAAATCATTGCTCACAATAGGAACAAGCAATCTTAGGTAAGTGAGGCATTCATACTTTCGCTTTACAACTTTTGCTCTCTGCTTTACAGTAAGTATTTTTTATTACACCCAAAGAACAACTTTTCCTTGTTATGGCAGCCACTTAATGATATTTACATGAAGCAAGCCACGTTTCCATCTTCAATTACCCAGTTCATGAAGTTGTAAAATTGTGCTGCCTCTGAGATGTGCACATTGTATTTTTTGTTAACACACAATACAACAAAATGACCCTAAAACATTTCGCATGTAGGACTGATATTTCAAAAATAAAGAAAGCAGAAGGGAATGGCAGCAGGCTGACGAGAGAAGCTGTGTTTTAGATGCGAATAAGCTCATTGACTAGCCTGAGTAACGCTGTCCCTCCGCACTGGGGTGGTGTCACGTAGGCCACGTCTTCACTCGCAATCCGCGAGCGTGACGTCACTCTCTCCATAGCCTGTCGGCGTTGGCCACATGTCATCTCACTCGCTTTACCCTCTCCACCGCTAGCAACGCTTGAGCCCACTCGTTGCGTCGGCATCATTTCCTCACCCGGGCCACCTCTCTCCATCTGTCGGCGAGTAGTAGCCAAGTTTGGCGCGCTACGCGCGCTCGCGCATCGTTCCCTAGCTTGGTCGTGGTCCCGCTGCGCCGGCATGTGGAAAGAGCGCCGCTGCTTGCCGCGCGATCACGCCGACGGGCGGGTCGCCGCCGGGGCATGCTTCCCGCTAGTGTGTGCGTACCTTTCCCGGCCGTCGCCAGCGTTGCGTTCGCGAAGCCGATTGCGTTCGCGAATGGCGATGCCACGCCTGGAACACCGACGAGGTGCGAGCCAACGAAGCCGAACTCAAGCGTCGGCAGTGGAAGATCAATGACACCGATGAGGTGTGAGTTAAGAACGCCGATCGCGTTCGAGGATGGAGACGGCGCACGGGTAACACCGGCGAGACATAGAGAAATAAAGGTCTTCTTCTTTCTCTATGGGCGAGATGCGAGCCGAGGAAGCAAAAGCGCAAGCGTCTTCGACGCGTCCACGTGTCTTTGCGTTTCAAACAAACGTTTACTCCAGTGAACGCTACACCAGCGCTGGGTGTCCCCAACACCTTTAGAGAAATAGTAGAGGCACAATAGGTCGCCCGAGTGGATAACATATAAATATATCAAAACAAATAAGCTGTGTTTGCCTTCAGTTGCTGGCAGTGCATTTAGAGAAGTTTCCAGTGAATTGCTCTGCTTTTGGGGTCCACCTCGCATGGACAATCAGGAAAGACTACGTTCCTTCGACTTTCATGTCAACAATGTCGGGACACTTGTCTAAAAGATGTGGCTCTGATGGCGAAAGCAGCTGACAATTCAACGCAGCTGTGAACTTTTTAGGACTGAAGTAGGCACAACAATGCATAATCATCATATCTGTACGTGGTCATATTCAGCCAGTTTTGTACCACTCGCTATTGCTAATGCCGTTGGCACAGACGAGTGTACGACCATACCATGTTCTACACAGCTACTTGAGACACAGCGAGAAACAATGAAATGAGAGAAAAGCAGGAATGTCAGCCAGAATTGTAGCATCTGGTTTGCTACCCTGCATTAAGGGCCTTCATGCAAGGCTACGCAGATTGTGCAATGTGACTTGTCCAACTGGAGCACTTACTGCGGTTGCAAGAACGAATTCTGACAGTGTCGCAATCTTCATTCGTAAAAATTTTGAAATTCTGTCGGTACCGGAATATGAAGGCGGGAAAGACACCAGGACTTTTTTAACGCCATTTTGAAACAGCTGCGCACATTTGATAAATTTTGTTGTGAGAAGCAAATTTTCGCTGACCACGTAACTTTGCGATAATGGCAATTGTGATGGCTCAGTTCATTGATTGATATGTGGGGTTTAACGTCCCAAAACCACTCTATGATTATGAGAGACGCCGTAGTGGAGGGCTCCGGAAATTTAGACCACCTGGGGTTCTTTAACGTGCACCCAAATCTGAGCACACGGGCCTACAACATTTCCGCCTCCATCGGAAATGCAGCCGCCGCAGCCGGGATTCGAACCCGCGCCCTGCGGGTCAGCAGCCGAGTACCTTAGCCACTAGACCACCGCGGCGGGTCGATGGCTCAGTTCATGAAGAACCGCTGTTACGCGAGAACTTTGTGAACACGAGCCCTGCAAATGTGTCGAGGAACGTACGTGGAAGTAACGGTCCAGAAATTTATTCTGAAAATTCGTTTTCACATCGATTCAGGTTGCTGCTCGGGTTCATGCTGGTCACTATGGCACTGTCTGTGTGGATACCGAATACAGCGTCAACTTCAATCATGGCGCCAATCGTCATTGCGGTCGTTGATCTTGTGCACACAGCTTCATCCTCCATGGACGACGACGAAGAAAGCACGTATCGCACTATTTTTTTCACTTAATTAATGTTCGCACCGGCTGCCTGCCTACTACCTGGCGTAGCTATTACACTCCCTTTGCAAGGGAGTTGCAAGCGACGCCAGTTAGTAGGCAGGCAGCCGGTACGGACAGTATACCACAAAAAATTGAATACGCGATTAGTAGGGAAGTGTTGAGAAGCATTGTATAAACAGAATCCCCCCCCCCTACCTTCCCAGTAGCATGACCCAGTAGTATTTACTGTGATTGAACGCATCGACTAGCTTCCTTTGTTCTGTCTTTTAATCGGGTTATAATTGGGTTTTCTTACGTTTTTAATGAAGCATTTTGTGGCAAAGCGAAATTGATAGCTTGCCTCTTCATATTTAAACATGAACTGCTTGGCTAATATTCCTAAATAAAACTAAAACAATTAAAGAAGAGGCGTTGGCTCAGCACGCTCTGAGCTAGAGTGTAACATGTGCGTTTCGGCTGTACGTGCCGTGGTGGTGTAGTGGTTACGATGCCCTAATGCAGACCCGAACATCGCGGGTCGGACCCCGGTCCTGGCAGTCGCATTTCGTTCGAGACAAAATGACGAAGGCCCTCCTGCTGTGCGATGTCACTGCACGTTAAAGAACACCAGCACCAGATGGTCAAAATTTCCGTAGTCCCCCACTACGGCTTTCCTAATAATTATATTGTGGTTATGACTCGGTAAAACACTGGGTATTATTTCTTAGGCTGGAAGTTTTTTACGCATTACTTTGTATGTGTGAATCTTGTTCCTGAACGGGGATAATCCCGGTGATTGTAAAGCCTTCAGCATGAATTTTGTAGTCTTTATTACTTTTTGTCACCTGAGGACTGCTTAAAATGTATTGGAGACAGTATTAACGAGCGAAGGCACGAGGCGGTTTTTACCAATAAATGTGTTGTTTTTACTGGGGATTTCGCAGAAATCTTTCTCACGTATTTAAATTGGAAACTGTAAGTATGGAAGGAGGGCGTTCATGTCCAGAAGCCTGGGTCATCTATAGATTCTAAGGTAGCTCCGCTTCTGAGGAATTATTAAATTAGCAAGATTGACAATTGTTTGGAAGGCGCTTGGAAATTCTAATAATAATGTTTTTCATTATGTGAACGACTAATTTTTGTAGTGAGGACTTTGAAACCGGGGTAACCACAGTGAGCAAAAAATTTCAACTGGAAGGATTAGGGCAGAATTTTACAAAAAAATGCCTCAGAATAATGAAATACAATCTTTAAACATTTTTTGAACGTTTCAGAAGAACCATGTATGCTCGAAGTATTTGGCTAGGTTTTCAAAACCGTTCTTAAATTTTTGTGGATGCACTCGAACGCAGTGAAAAATGGTATGGCAGTGTCTTGTCTTAAGCCTGCAATCACAATGTTGTGTCAACACAAAATGAGCGATAACTTTAACGCATACGTTAGGCGTCTTTAATTTTAGGTTATTCTAGTGCCTCAGTGGCCACTTTCACTGAACGTTTAATGAAGCTTGTTATGCTATATAAGTCTAAGCATTGTCGCAGAAAGTGACAGGAAAAAAAGTGTGTCAATGGTATACCAAATACTGTGTATTTCACAGGCTAAAGAAAGTAGGAAGAATATAAGGCGTTAGTGTTCTTCTTACGGCTGCCGATAAGCTGGGTAAGATCTGTGCCGCTGTGCAGAGACAGAGTCAGTGAGTGAAAGGCAGGAAGGGGTCCGATATTTCTTTCATAAAACACGCCAACAAATTCACTGTTTACTGTACAAGTGTTGTTTATAAGGTCCCTTTCAGCTGCGGTCGCTTCTACGCAGGACACGTGGGTCGCTGTATTTACGAGATATTATTGGATCGATGGTGACCGAAGGCTTCTATTCTAACTTTACATTGGTGAGAATACAAATGCACGGCAAATTTCCATGAATGCGCAATTTTGTGCAGGCATAGCAATGAAGAAACGCGTTTGATGATTGAGACGTGGTGTGTCGATAATAGTGGCAGTACATGCTTGAGCCAGCCATCGATTAGCTTGCATAAATATAAAAATCAAATTCCTTAACAGTTATCTTTCACGTAGACTCCACGCGTGCTGGATCGATAGGGTTGCCTAAAGCCGGTGCATATGCGCCGATAAGTTGAATGATTGATATGTGGGGTTTAACGTCCCAAAACCACCATATGATTATGAGAGACGCCGTAGTGGAGGGCTCCAAAAATTTCGACCACCCGGGGTTCTTTAACGTGCACCCAAATCTGAGAACACAGGCCTACAACTTTTCCGCCTCTATCGGAAATGCAGCCGCCGCAGCCGGGATTTGAACCCGCGACATGCGGGTCAGCAGCCGAGTACCTTAGCCACTAGACCACCGCGGCGGAGTTATATGCCGCGGTGGTACTTACTCGGGACGACGTGCGACTTCGCGGTGGTCGTGTGGCGCATGGCCGATGGCGTGGTCCTCGGGTGTGTGCCATCCGCTCTCGCTGAAACGCGAATAAGCGAATGGTGTGCACAGCTTACTTTAACAAACGGCTGGCACTAGAAGCAAGAGTAGGCAATGAAAATTCGTGATCTTTGAGATGACTGACAAGTTCGATATCGCTTGTGATTGTGGGACTCACCGCGACAACGGAAGGTTTGCGAAAAGCAAAGGTCCGAATTCGCGGGCATACCTACGACACACATCCCTCCATCGCTGTTTTCTGATAAAAGAAATAGGACAAAACAATCTTTTTTTTTCAAGAAAGCAGGGGAAAAGTTTTAACAATGATTGATTTTTGGGGTTTAGCGTCCCAAAACCACCATATGATTATGAGAGACGCCGTAGTGGAGGGCTCCAAACATTTCGACCACCCGGGGTTCTTTAACATGCACCCAAATCTGAGAACACAGGCCTACAACTTTTCCGCCTCTATCGGAAATGCAGCCGCCGCAGCCGGGATTTGAACCCGCGCCATGCGGGTCAGCAGCCGAGTACCTTAGCCACTAGACCACCGCGGCGGAGTTATGTGCCGATAAGTTTTCATGCCTTCCTTCTTTTCCGCTGTTGTGCATCTCTTTAGTTGTAAATCAGTGTTTGTAGAGTCCTGCCGTTTTTTATGGTGTCTGTGTTTGCATGCCCCGTATTTTTAGTCAACTAGCTCAGTTTTAGGTTAGTCTAACGATGAATCAAAATTCAAATATCTGATTTTCGCCAATGTTATTTGTCCACATGGACTTTATGAAGGTTAATCAAATGTCACCAATTATTAGATGATAGGTTTGTCAGTAAATAACACTGCATTGCTACTGGACAGATCGCATATGGCCAATGACTATACACACAGTTGAAGCCGCTTCGATCAAAGAATGCCCGTGACTTTGCAGCCTTACAAGCGTCCTACAAATATCAGCCTCACACAATCAATTTGCTTTCGCTCGAATGTTTTAAATGGTGTTTTAAACCAGTTTTAAATTTCCTTAGAAGCCCTTGTAGTTGATTCACCTTAGAACAGATCAGAAGTTAATCGCTGAAGCCCTTATACTTGAGTCTTTGTCTGCTCTAGGTCATGCATCTGAATGCCTAAACAAGACTGAGGACAGCGTTCCGGTGCCTCAGCACAAACTTTCAAGGTTAGTACATTTTGACTCCATGGTGCAGCAGGCCATAGCAAACTGTTTCGCGTGCCATCAGCTGTTCGAATTAATTAGCGTCAAAGTGACCTGCTAATTACATTACGAAGCCTCGGAAGCTTCCAAATGCATTCACCATTACGAAAAGCCACGGAAAATTTTACTACAGTTGGCAATGAATATTCTGGCCAAATGAGAGATTGTGGAGCGAACACTCCACAATCTCTCCACAGTCACAATCTCCACAAACAAGAATTACGTTCTTCTCTTCAAAATAAGCAAGTCGATGGTACGAATACTAACACACATGTATGTTTTATTGATTCACGACGTGCAGTGGCTATGGTTGGTTCGCTGTATAAAACGAGCCCACAGATACGATACGCTTTCGGTAGATTCCGAATCTAAACGTATTCTTCTACGATGTGCTGGGCACATGGCAAAGAAGCTCATGTGGTCCAAGTTTAATCGGAGGTCACCTTTCTATGACACATCGGCGTCAAGCCACACCAGCACATGCCCTCACCCGAGCTACAGCATTGCTCCCCCCCCCCCCCCCCCCCCCACGAAGAAACACTGGTTTTCACCTCCAAAGAGAAAATTCTGCCGACAAACATAATATGGCATGCTTCACATGGGAACGACGGTATACTACTAGGAATAAAAAAAATAGCGTGCGACAATACGCTCACGACTTTGGTTCAACCGACTCGTGTGCAGGAACGGTTGTTGTATCATTAATAGACGATGCCAGCAAGTATTATAAGCCTACTTGGTAGTGTAAATAAAGAACGAAATTATTATGCCCACAAAGACTGCAACAAAGTAATATAGAAGTCTAGCATTGCAAACTTGCTCTATAGAGCAATGTCTCGCTGTTTCGATTCCTCCTTTATTATTACGTTGGCAAAGACATATCCGGCCAAATCACGCAGTTTATAGAAACTATATATGAGCTATTGCGTATACTCACCTTAGATATCCCGATTTTCGCGATAACACTGATATTGCATCTTTCACTTTCGCAGCTCTTCTGCCTAGATAAGTGTCATTTGTAGCAAAACCAATAAACTTATACTTTTATAATTGTTTCTCCGTGGGTTTCTTTAGGCTCGCGCATTTTGGATCGCTATAAATCAATGACAATGAGCCATGTATATCGCGGAAAAGCTTTCCAAATTAAACGGGGCACAACATGGAAAGTAACCAACTTAACTTCCGTTTTTTTTGTACTTTTATCGTATTTTCTACGCTAGTGCACAAGCGGCTCGACAGAAGACATTGCTGACAACAATGCTGCTGTCAGTGGCATACGCTGCTAACATCGGAAGCACGGGATCACCAATTGGCACTGGTCCCAACTTAGTCCTAAAGGATCTTATCGACGAGTAAGTATGCACAAAGGCAGTTATGACGTGAGATAAAAACATGTTACAGCAGAGTTTCTGTCTCTTGTGAGCCTTTACGTATGTTTTACAAGATATCTTTAAAGTGCTTGTTTCTGTTTGAATCCCTCACCTGTTTGAATGTTACTTTCAAGAAATCGTTTATTAAAAGGTAATCGTTATGGCTGACCAAAATGTTAAGCGATGTGAATTGAACGCGCAATATGTGAGAAAGCAGAAAGTAAACTTGTTATTGTGAAATACAGACTACTCTTTGTAAGTGGCAAATTATGAGAATTCTCGTATATGTGAATTGCACATTTGGTGGAAAGAACAGCACTTAGGGACTTGGTAAAAGCCACTGGCTTTATCATGTGTGTTATATGAAGTACTCTACAATCACGTTTTCTGAATGTTCTCAAATTGGTGTTAATCTTCAGTAATCATTTCACTTCTGAGCAATGCTTTTACTGTATTGTTTGCGCATTCACAATTAGTTGGTCGACGTTTGTATTGAGGCCTTCATATATTATCTGGGAGTTTTTTCCTACTGAAGCATTTCATGCGACATATAACATTTCGATGTGTTTTGCGCATAGGGATTTCAGTAACACTTCGATTACAAGTTTCTTACATGTGTACGTTTCAAAAAGACTCGTGTAGAATTAATATTCAAGTAGCATGCAGAATATTCACAATTGGTGAAAAGTCGTTCCCTATGTAGTGGATTGAGCTTTAGCCAAACTGTTATTAATTGAGAGTTACCCTTTTTGCGCAGTATGTTCCCGAGTTCGACGGAGGTCTCTTTCGCGTCCTGGATGCTGTACAACATACCAACGATGATTCTATGCGTTCTCGTAGCCTGGGCCTACCTCCTGCTTACTTCAATCAGAACAATGTAAGATAACACTGGGACGGAGCAACATCAGCTTGAATACGATGCCATTACACAGATCGTTTAACCACATATCCGAAGCTAGTCGCTCCAGATACTCTTGTCAAACAGTTATTTCATTAGAGCGAAGTATTGTCACAGCTTGGTGTAATCGGCAGTGTGGCAACTACAACCATTGCTGCGAAGAGTCAATGTAGATAATATATCGGCAGTATTTTGTGTAGTAAGAAGGAAATATCTTTCTGAGTTCTCATTTACTATAGGTACCGGTGCTCATATTGCCATATTTAGCGCCCTTGCTTTCCACCTGTTTTCCGTCTGCTGGGCGTAGGCAGAATAACAACATTTTGCGTTGTAATAATTACTATCTGTGTATTTATAATAAATGAATTAGGAGTCACTGGTTAGTCTCTGTGCCCTGTCCGAGATATAATAAAGGATTAGAGATTGTAGATCATAAATTGAGGTGCTATGGATGATTAACCGCGGCGATACAGAAACTGATCTACATGTTGTCCGTGACATGCACGTTTTCTTTTTTAATCACTAGACACGTAATTGTTTTCCTCTGCTTCAGGCGGAGCTCCAGCCGTTCTACAGCCCAGCAGAAAGTACGAGAAGAGATTGCCCGGCGATACAACGAGCTTGGGCCACTTAGGTACAGTGTTCCACAGTTGAGGAATTCAGTCAAGTGAATTCATATTGGTGACACGTGGGTCAATAAATTGCTTTTAAGGACTGCGTACATTGCAGATATTAATTATAAGCTTTTGTAACTATACCGAAACCAGTTTCGCTTATCTAAATTAGTGTGCTGGCGCTGAAGAGCCCAGTATAAGGTCGTTTTTTACGACACCACGCGAAAAAAATGTAGTGCTTTTAAATAACACTCCTTAGGATCTTCTGCTAAAGTTCTGCGTCTTTAGAAAAAAGTGGGTAACGATTTAGAGCACCAGTTACTCCACTATGGAAGGGTTTCAAGCCGTCCCGTGGGCCTTATCCAAAAGGTCGAGAAGCCTTTGTTGACTGCTTTTAATTATTATGTGTCCCGGCTTCTTTTTCAATTGAGGCAATAATTCTTGGGGCCCGTGCACATATATACGTGCAGGTGAACGTTAAAGATTCTCAGTGATCGCAATTATCGGGGCACTCCACTTCAGCATCACTCATAGCCATATGCTAATTTAGGGAGGTTAACTGAACGCCAGCAATTTATATTAACCACCACTTGATTAAGTAGTATCGACTCTTTGATCCACTTTATTCAGACAAAAACGTTTTCTACAATCTTATTTAGTAGGTAACTTGGCTTAACATACAATATTATTATAAAAAATATTTCGAAAAATTGGGTCACTGGCATATGTTCTAGAAATGTTGAGGAAATGTTTGTGAAAATGTATTGACGTCCCTACTAAAACTTGAAACATAGTGTGTTATACATGGTTATACGCAATCGCCGGCATCGAAATAAAGTCGATGTGCGTATATCTCGGATGTTACGTAAGTTAACCGTTCCTTTCGCAAGGGAAACTAGTATATAAATGAACGAATGAATGAAATCAAAGGCACGTTCACAAAATCATATTTTACACTTCTCTCTCAGACTGTAGCGGGGTGATGTTAATCCATGATCAGTCGCATGTGTTACGTCTGTTAAGACTACTTTGCCTCCAGCATTAAAAAGTACGTCATGCTTTTTGACTACTGTTATCCTAAGAAAAGGGCTGAACTTGGTTGTTTCAGAACCGAAATAACTACTGATAAGAGAAGTTATGCCAGCTTGTTGCCTTGATATTGAATTGTCCTGGGGAGAGGTTAACGTGTTATTTCATCTACAGTGTTGCCTTATGTGGTTTTCAGCTTTCCCGAGGTGTGTGTCATGTTCCTGATGGTCGTGATGATCGTCCTATGGGTCACCATGGAACCACTGCTTCTTCCTGGATGGGTGGATCTTCTGCCGTTTGGAAAGTAAATCAACTCTTTTGTCCCATCACTACGACATAGCAATCAGTCTTTGTAGGTGTTTTTTCTTGTTTTTTTAAGATATATTAAATATCAATAGAGCACAATTAGTATCCAAACCACAATCATTGTCAAGGATGTTCTGTTAGTCTTGTAGGTTATATGTGTGAGATTGTACGTGCACTGGCAGTCTGCGCCATTGTGCACATAGCTGCGGTATGTTTGAAGTGTCAGAACGAAAAATATAGCACTACGGGAAAGTTTATTACTTGCAAACAGGTTTTACGCTACTTTTTCATTACTAGACTGTGAAGCTTCCTTCGGATCAGTTCGAAGAGCACGGATGTGCTTGCCGTATTCGCATCTTTTTCTTCCAGGTCAAGTCAACATCAATGTTTTTTTTATTAAACAGCTTGTTTTCTGTATCTCTCTCTCTGACGTCGTAGCTGCAACAATTTGAAGGCGGATAACAGGGCAAGGCTTTATGAGCTACCCAATCAGCATTAGATTCTGTTTGTCCCGGCAACATTAGCACGAAAGCTTACGGGCCGTAATAAAAGATGATCTCACGCGTTACTTACTTGAATTGGTTCTACATGAACCGTGTACATTTTTTGTTGTACAGAAATGTCACAATCGAACTATCTATGTCACTTATACTACGTTGCATTAGGAACGTATCGCTCGAAATCGGCTTTGCGATACAGTGCTATTGGTAGACATTATTCTCTAGAATATCTATTTGCGGCGACATCAGAAGACCCAGATCAGCATTCTGTGCGTCGAGGTTCTAGAACAACAACAACAACAACAACAACAACAACAACAACAACAACAACAACAACAACAACAACAACAACAACAACAACAACAACAACAACAACAACAACAACAACAACAACAACAACAACAAAATGCAATGCAATAATGAGATTGCTAACGGGGGACAAGTCAGAGCAGCTGGGTATGCCGAAATAGGGAAAATTAATCTCTTTGCCGTCCAATACTCAGAACATTACTCTGATCAGAACTGTCACTTCCTCCTTCCCAATTCTGAAAATTTAATGAAATCTTCCACACGTAGTGCCATCAAGGCTTCCGCACCCGCCATGCTGGTCACGGTACTGCTGTTCTGCATACCGCGGAATCCGAGGCACCCGTGGAAAAGTGGACCCATCATAACGTGGCGCGAGGCCAGTGACCGGGCCCAGTGGGGTGTCATGATCCTCATCGGCGGCGGCATGGCTGCTGGCGAAGCCTGTATGGTGCGTATATACGCGAAAGGCGACCGGAGTTTGCCTTAGTGCGTTGTGTAGTGGCTTTCAAACAGGCTCTTGTATCATGCAAATATTATTAAGGCTGCTTCGCACTTGTGGTACCAGGACTGAACAAAGTGCGGAGTTGAAAAGCCTTCTTTTTTTTCTCTTCAGCTTCATGTTTCGTCTCTCTCCTTCACTCTTTCTTTCTCATTTTCTTTTTCAGCATTTTCGTTCTTTATTTCTACTTGTTTATTTTTTCATTTTTTCTTTTCTTGTTCTTTCTTTTTCTTGGTTACTTCTTATTTTTCAATTTTTATACGTGCGTTACACCTGCGTTACCTAAAGCAACGACAGCAAATGACACCTCAGGCCCCTTAAAATTCACCACACTTAAATTGATTTCTAGGTGTAAATTTATCCCACATAAAATCCCTTTCTTTCTGTTGTCGTTGTTTAATTCACTGTAGTCGCTACGGCTAATAAAGGTTGCCTGATGATTTTTTAAACAGTACTGGTAGATATTACCAGCAAAAACTGGGCGACACCGCGTGCGCATATTCCCGACACACACATTCACACATAAATTCTAATCTACATGTCGTTCTATACACGGGCTCCGGGAGTGCGAGCTCGAACTCTCAAATCTGAAGTGCATAATTGTTTACGTGTGGATTTGCCGAGAGGCAAGTGTGTTCGTTTGTAGCGTAAGAAGAATCGCTACGAATAAACGACTGTAAAAAAACACAAAATGAATGTTTTCGAAGTCCTGAATTTGGAACCTAAGGTTCTACGCTTGGATGCAGAGTATTTTACCCACTGGGTTGCACACCCCTCTTTCTTACTTCATTATTATATTAAAGTAGAAACAATATGTAGACATACCTAGGCTAAACATTTGTAGACGGTGCAGACTTGAAGGGTGTGAATACATCTAAATAATGCGATTGCGTTGTATATGAGTGGCGCGCGACAAATGTCGAAGACGAGCACTTTCTGAGATGACATTGTCCGAAAAACTTCGTGATGAGGAAAGAAAAAATATACAGATCCCGCATACAGTGGGAGTCGATGATATGCGAAGCACGAATGAGAAAGGTGGATATGTCAATTTAAAATCAGGACGACGTTACGAGGTGGAGGTAAATGATGTCGTACATGGCTTCCGTGTCATGATTATCATGTGTAGATGTGTCGCTTACCTTTGTCGTCTATTCACGTCACGTGATACCAAATGTAGTATATGTGGGGCTAGCGAAACGACCGCGAGCCCGCTATGAGCGTGGTATGTTGTCATGTTCTTACATGACACGCACGTCATGATTATCTTGTTTGCACCAGTCATATACTTTCGTCATCCATTTACGTCACTAAACAACAAATTTGGTATATGTGCAGCTAGCAAAACGGCCACGAGCGCATCAAGAAGGGCACAATATACTCCAATGTTGCGTTGACGCGCGCGCACGCTGGGCACAGCGACGCTACGTTAGCAAAACGCGAGCACTCTATAGTCTGACGCCAGGCGCTACCAGCGTGACCAGCGTCCGTTGGCGCGGCCCGACGGAAACCGGTGCGAAATGAGACATGCTGCATTTCACGCTTATGCGTTACCCAGACAACACTGCGTCTCCCTCTCTCCAACGCAGCGCGGCGCGCCTTGGAGAGAGAAAGACGCGTCTCCCAACGCAGCGCGGCGCGCGCCTGCGAGTGTATACGGCAGGACCGGTGCCTGGCGATGCAACGCCGGCGTGACGCGTCGAAATTAACGCCGGCGAGCACGAGCACCACGTCACGTTGAAATGTATTGGCGCCTTGACTGTGGCATACAGTCATGTTCTCACATGACACACATCTCATGATTATGTTTGGACCAGTCACAAACCTTCGTCATCCATTGACGCCGCGTAATTCCAAATTTGGCATGTGTGAAGCCAGCGAAACGACTGCGAGCGCATCACGAGTGTGGCATGTAGTGATGTTACACGACACGCATGTCATGATTATCATGTTTGGATGTGTCATTTACCTGCGTCGTTCATTCACGTACCGTAATATCAAATTTCGTATATGTGAAACTAACGAAACGGCCACCAGCGCATCATGAGCGTGGCATGTAGTCATGTTGTTGCATGACACGCATCTCATGATTTTCATGTTAGGGTCTGTCGTTTGTGTTCGCCATGCAATCATGTCATACCATACTAGTTTTGCAACATGCCATGTGAACGAAACCACCGCAAGAGCTGCCGGACCATGAAATGTAGATTATGACATTCGTGACATCCATGTCATGATTTTATGTTATGACTAGTCAAATATTTTCTGCATAGTCTTGTTATGCGATACCAAGTTTGGTATCGGTACCATTATCGAAATGGCAAGGAGATCTAAATGTCGTAGGCGGCTAGATAGATAGATAGATAGATAGATAGATAGACAGATAAATAGATAGATAGATAGATAGATAGATAGATAGATAGATAGATAGATAGATAGATAGATAGATAGATAGATAGATACGCTGAACGTCACCAAAGTTCGCATTTAAAGCAAAATCTTGAACGACACGTAAGCCGACATGGTGAATCTCTTACACCACAATAATTCCGGCATTGTCCAACTTTAATGCCCCTAATGCCACATTGAGTCTTTGCTATAGTGCCGCGATGCATCTTACGTTAAGCTGTTCCACACATTGACAGACGCTACAGGGGAGAAAGACACGTTGCGGATGCCGCATGACAGCAACCTTTCAGGGAATATGGCAACACCGAGCGTAAGCAGGAAACACGCGTGTGTGACGCTGGATGTGGTCGGGCCCACATAGCACGCTTCAAGCAAACGTCATAAGAGAACGAAACAAACCTTGATTAGTGTGAAATCAATGCCTCTTCAATTAAATGAAGGGGGAGCAGGTCAACCACTTGTGCGTCACATAGACAACTACAAGCCGTGTAAATGGAAGGAGCTCAAACGACTCAGTTAGACCTGCATTGTTGATGAATCGCTACCTCCATTTCATTTCCATTCTATTACGAGGAGTTAGGACTTTCCGTCATTCCATTCCTTTTTATTTTCTGGGAATAAAAAAAAAACTTGACCAATTCCCACTCTATGAATGGCTAGGCAGTAGAATTCCTGCAATTCCTCGATGTAGAAAATGCATCCTGATAGCTTTTTGAGCTAAGAATGAACGCCGCCATAAAACTGGTGCCCCGAGATCCATTAAGAACTTCAAAGGTACGCGTGACACGTTACCAAAGCCGAGGTATAGTAGCTTGGTATTAAATCACGTGCAGTAACCCCCCCCCCCCTACTAATTCCCGTTGGAGCGGGTTTCCCGCTACACATAGTATTTGCATGGTGAGCATACTTGAAGAAATGTGATGTTTTAGTAGTGTTTAAACTATAAACTTTAAATGTGCTGATGCTAAAATGAACAACGTATATTTATGCTGACAAAAGTAACGTTCATGAGGACTAAGCTGTTTCGTCACGCGCATGGAGTGTGGTCTTGGATATGGAGAAACCAAGACTTACTAACATTTTAATGGGCTACGAAACCCTCTTGATCTGCTGTTATTAGTACGAACAGTGCGCCACCGCTCGGGCACCTTGTGCCTTTGCATCAAATACGGAATACTGAGCTGCACGTCCCTCACGCGCCTCGCAAGAGAAGGAGAACTTTCTATGTTCGCCTGCACGCACATATGCAATGTCTTCCTTGCGGCAAAAGTTATTTACGTGTGTCAGGTACTAAACTGCTCGTGAGATGAAGATGAAGCGCAGATGAAGATGAAGCGCTTCTCGCACTTCATCTTCATCTCAAGAGCAGTTTAGTACCTCACACACGTTTGTTCAATTTGTTTCACATTGATACCCAGCACGAAAGCGATTCTCGCGTTCGTGCTGGGTATCAATGTGAGACAAATTGCAGGAATAATTTGTTTCTGCGTTCCGTATCTGTTGTGATAATGCAGTTGTACACTATAAACGTATGCCTCATTTTCTCTTTTGAAAATTGGTGAATTGTTCCCACTTTTACACTACGCCGACGCTTTGCTTTGGCTAACTAAAGGTGGACCTAGAGAATGCGTTAGAGAATATAGCCCCAAGAGATTGAATCTTTCCGAGCTTTGCACCATGGTGCGCTCATAGTCATTACCAAGGATTCGGCAAGCAAAAGCACAGGAGGTTAGCACGATTATTGCGAGTATGATTCTGTTCATGTGGGGATCCTCGACATACATCCTTCTGAATCCAGAAGTTGTATGAGGTAAAGAAATGTGAGTGAAATGGCAGGTGCACTATCCACTGCCTTGGCACGCAGAAGTTCTGAGATCAGACAAAGCACGCGCGTTTTGTCCGTTGGCACTCTAGACAGCCTTGTGTTTTTTTGTGCAATTGATGTTTCAGAATAAGCCAATGAATGACACTCCCTACTATATGCACAGCTTGCGTTTTTCAAATATTTTAAAAGCCTTGCCGTTTTTATGCGATCTGAAGTTTGAGAACATTTGGCAGGAGATTTCGCCCGCTTCAGTTCACCGTACGCATATATATTTTTTTGGTTACAGGCTTATATGCGTCGTTTATAGGAAGATAGAGCTTAAGCTGCATGTATACTACGACGTCACATGCGTCTGCATTTCTACTATTTTTTGGGCGCAGCAATCTGGCCTCTCGTCTCTTCTCGTCGAGCGTCTTAAGGGTCTCGAGGTGCTCCCCGAAGTGCTCACTGTACTCTTGCTCTGCTTTGCGGCTTCCATGCTGACGGAGGTGACGAGCAACGCGGCCGTCAGCTCTATCCTCCTCCCTGTCGTATGCAGGACGGTAAGGCGCTGCTTATGAACAGAAGGGAACTTTGGCAAATGGGCAGTAACTGGATACAAATGTTGTGTCACATAGTGAGTAGCACAGCGAGCTGCGTCGCCGCAGTTGTACTACATACATTGCACAGCTGTTTTTTTTCCGCTTGCGATTGTCGTAAGTACTGTCGCATGAGTTACTAGTAGAGAGATAACTGCGCGAAATGGAGCCACAGCTATCTTAGCTATTGCGCAGAGTGCAACAGCAGGTGCGGATGAACATGTGTTGTGTCATTTATTTTTTAGGGGAAGATTGTTGATGATGATGACAAATAAAACTTTATTTTGGTGCAGTGGAGACGCAGGGGAGGCACCGTGCCACCCGGCTAATCCCACGTAGGAACTCTCAAGCCGAGCTTAGTGGTCCGTTCACGGGCACTCTGGACGATCAGGTTTCTTCGCGAGGATGGTTGAGTTCGGGGCTGGGGTATCATATGCGTATCTACTACACTGCATATCAGAAATACAGTGCACGAAGCACGAGCAGCGTGTCGTGTCCTCTGACTCGTTCAGTTGCGTTAAAGTGGACGGAGAAGCAGCTAGCAGCAAGTAAACACTGAGCCTTGACAGTTTTCTATCATTTCATATGAACTACATTTAGGGCTTTTTAACGCCCCCTATGCTGTTTTTGGTTTAATTTTTTGTCGGCTCGATGTGATTGTGCCTTACGAGAATCGCCGAAGACGACGCCCTGACCAGCGGCGCACCATCTAGTGGGCATTTCTGAAATCACCGGAGAAGTGTACGCGCTGCCGCCCGACGAGGCACGAGCATAAAAAGCTTGATGGGCGAAGTCCCAAAAGAAAGAAAAGAAAAACAAGTGTGTCCATCCAATATTTCTTTTTGATCAATGACGGAATATAACAGAACCTAACCCAATAACCACGTCAATCACCTTTGCCGCATTTGCAAGGATAGCCACCACCAGTGAGTACGTCTTCACTTCCGCAACCGACTGTCGTTGCCATGCAGGCAATCGCGAGGGGCGTGCACCCGCTGTACTTTGCCATTCCGGTGACCATCGGCTGCTCTTTCTCCTTCATGCTGCCTGCAGCCACTCCGCCTAACGCCATTGTTTACGACCTCGGCAATCTTCGTATTCCCGACATGGTGAGCTAGCTGTCTCAAGATTGCTGAGGCTGCATTAGTACTAATACGACTGCGTAATTTTAGCTTTAATTACTATTACGAAATCTGTTATTTTCTACATTTTTGGAGGGTATCACAATATTACAATACACTCATGTGTGGTATATCCATTTATCACATACACATTGAATTTGTGATGAATATGCGAGTTTATCACAAATGGCAAATGATACGCGGGAGGTATTCGGGGTAAGCTGGTAGCTTTTAGTAACGAGAAGCGGATGAATATGAATTGTACGTGGCGCTAAGAATTCACCGGGGAGACTTCACCAGACAAGTCGCGCTGCCGAGACGTTGGCGCCCACCGTATTCTGTGTTCAGCTATTTCTCCTCAGATGGCGCATTTAACTAGTAATGGTTGTTTTACAATTGTGATGTAGTTGTAACAGCTCATTTTATGTTTGATGTTCTCATTTATACGAACATACTGTTTTCTTTGCTGGTTGCCTTCGCTAATATGCCTACAACTACACACGAAATAATTTTTGTCTTTGAAAAGATTCTTGCGTAGTAGGCTGTGCAACAAAATTTAAATAATGCGGTTGGTTATCCCATGTGTGCGTAAAATGCAGGCAATACCTGAATCGCATACAAGACTATTCCTATATCAACACTATTCCTATCGGAGAGAGCGGCTGAACACAGATCACGTATTGTGTTTTGCAAAGTGTACTCCTGGTGCGTCTTTAAAAAAAAAAAAACAAGGATACCAAAAAAAAATGTCTAGTTATCGGTTACGGAGACCTAAATGAGGCGATGTTTGTTTGAGCCAGCGAACCTCGTTTCCTGTAGGTGTTAGCGTTTTTCGTCACCAATATGAACACGATGTATAATTTATTTATTTTTGATGCAATGTTATTCACAGGAAATGTATTGATGGACATCGATCACAAATGCCTAAACAGTGAATGAAGTAAATTGTAAATTTAATGGCTCCTTTTTGTTGTTAGACACAATAATGAGAACCAACAAACAATTATGCCGGGGAGAGTATATGGGTTGCTATGAGAAGCAATTCTTATTGAAGCGTGAATACAGAAAAGTAGACAAAAAAATAACTTGTTACCAGCAGGATCTGAACCTGCGACTTTCAAATAACGTGTACGATACCACTGAGCTATGGTGCAGGTCATCCCTCTGTCCACTTTACATGGCATGTATGTGCATTTAAACGTGGGAGCATTAGTCACCGCCACTAGTTACCATTACAGCGAGTGTGAAACGCTCTTTTTGCTGTTTGGCGTCTAGTAGCACGTGATCTTATTGCGAGATGGCACCTGACCAATAATCTCTCGCATACTACCTCTATGCACCAAGTCTGCCAGAACGAGACCCTCGCTATCAATGAATGAAAAAAGTGTATGTTTAAGGGCTCGCTTTCTTCGTTAAAGACAACAATAATAATATTCAGCAGACAAGAATGCCCGGGGCAGTATAGAGGATGTTATTAAAGTAAGTGTATTGCACGCAAAAAGAAGAAAAGTGCACGAAAATATTGCTTGACACGGGGAGGATTCGAGCAGTGAATACAACTTACAATTAAATATGGAACATACAACTTACGCCTTGGAAACGAAAGAAATGGTTCTTCGCAGGGGGACAACAACAGTTCAAGCCAACATTGCTGTGGGTACCTGCTAAGGCCGTCTTGTTCATTTATCTCTGGACTTGGCTGCATGCTGAATTTGATTTTTTTTAAATAAAAAAGTCACAGCTTTGCCACAAAGGCGAAGCAATGGACACGATAGCAACAAATTGGAAGATCACGCGCAGAATGGCAAGCAGACCAAAACGTTCCCCGCGTTTCTCACGCACAAACGACGCACGAAACGTACTTACAGGAATAAGCGTCTCAGTTGTACTCACGCGAATAAGCGTCTCAGTTGTTACTTCTCTGTGTCTGTAAAGCGTGCCCTTTTCGCAAATGGAGGCTGTGAAGCGATTGCAGTGACCTTTGTGCGCCAAGTTACTACAACAGAATGATTCCGACGAAACCCAAAAGCTTGCGAAAACGTATGATTCTCCCACAAGGGCGTGCGATCGAGAGTACACCCCCTTATTCTCTACGCGGGTCAAAGTACGCGTGGTAGATGAGAGCTGCCGCGCCCTCACTGCGCCATCTTGCTGATAATGCTGAAAACTTGATAGTTCTCCCCCCCCCCCAGATGCCCGCCCACAGCGGTAAATGGTGGATATGAATAGCTTGCCGTTTGAGCGTTGAAGGAGGTATATCTTTCGGTGGCTCAGTGGAACGCTTCGCATTCACGGCGAGGAGGTCCTATATTCGATTCCGCGCGCGGGAGTCTTTTTTCTGGGATTATTTTCTTTTCTTTCTTGCATTTTCACACACACACACACACACACACACACACACACACACACACACACACACACACACACACACACACACACACACACACACACACACACACACACACACACATATATATATATATATATATATATATATATATATATATATATATATATATATATATATATATTCATTTATTTAAATATATATCCGGGGGCGACATCCAACCGAGAGTGTCCATATAATTGCTATCGCAATAAAAGTTGCTAGCGCTCTAAGCGACTGAGGTTTCATTGAGAGGAAGTGTTTGTTTTATCGCGTAGTATTCGCAGAATGGTGCTAGGATGCCGCCATCAGTTGGTTGCATGGGGCATTAAGAAGCAGGCAAAAGAAATCACGTTTACATTGCTCATGTAGTGCCTGCCACTTACGAGTAGTCATAAGAAGGTCACCAAAAGGTTCGCTTTGTTCTACTTGAAAATACCGGTTGCAAAAAATCATTCCGCGTTGAAGAGTCTCACTATTTTTTATTGTTGTGTCTGTCTATCTACCTGATTGTAGGCGAAGCCGGGTCTCATGATGAACATGCTGTGCTCCCTCGTCGAGACAGCCATGATACATGCCCTCGGTGTCTACGTCTTCGGGCTGCAATCATTTCCCGACTGGGCTAGGGAGAAGGAGCTCTCGACAGCAAACTCTTTGCTGAACGTCACCGACAGTGCCTTGGTGACGTCTGCATCAGCTGCGCAGGGCTACACCGACGTGCTATTCACCCTTGCAAAGCACGTGTAAACATAGCATCTCATCTGATCGAAACTTTGTGCAGTTGTGCAGTACAGACGTACACGCCAGCAGTTCATTTTATAGAGCATTGAATGGTAACCAAAGCATTTAATCAGTTTCAGAAAAAAGTAGTGGGGCTTATTGGGCTTACGCATTTATCAAAATATCCACGGATCGCCCCGAAGTGGATCCTGACGACTGCGCGAAGCAATGGGGAGTTAAATCACCCAACCACTCGGGCATGAACATGAATGACAATGCGTGTGTGCAGTTTATACAATGTTTTATTAGGCATAACTCGTATGTTCTGTTAAGTTCTGTATTTTGTTTTGCTTCATTACTGTGGCTTAGTGGTCCACTAAATGTAAAACCAATGATTATTCGGTGGGATCTAGCCTAAAGCTGGCAAATACGAGGTATATATGGATGTATTTTTTTATATGCAGATATCTGTAGAGGGGTGAGTGCTAGGGTATGTTCAACCACGCGTGAATGTTTAGTTTCTTGACTAGGCCAGACTTGTACGACGGCTTGCTTATCAGTTTTCACTTTATGTGCATGTAGATTACTGCGTCGTTGGTTATGGTTCTTGGAAACAGTTTTTTACACATTCCCGAAGGAAAAAAAATAGCTGAATACGTTACCAGTTACCCAAACAAAGAAGAAACGTGTTTCGATTCCGAACACCACTTTCAATGCATATCATCAAAATTAAAGCTGGTGGTCTTTGGCCACCGCGATTGCCCGCTGGGGCACTGCGAGCAATCGCGGAGGCTGCATTAGCACTTCATTTTTCCGGGGGGGGGGGGGGGGGGGCATTTGCACGGTTGTGATTCCAGATGTCCTTCAATACACAGCTGTCGTCGTCTTTTGTCCATGAATATTTATCCGCGAGCGCAGAATAACTCCTCGAAAAAGACCCATTTAGACGGAGAGCTTGTGTTGGCTTAATACAAGTGCTTTAACGGCCTAGTCACGGAAAAGTATCTCAGCATAAACATTGGTTGTTACCTTTAACCTGCATAATTACCGCAAAATTTTGTGAGTGTTTATGACAGGGTGTTAAAGAACAACCTCGCTCGCGAAAGAAATAAGCAATATTTGTTTCAAGAAGAACTCACAGCTTGTCAACTTTGTAGCAACTGTTGAGGAGCAATTGTCATAAAATGTCGCCTACTTATACATTTTTGAAAAAAAAAAAAACACTTTTTTTCACCCTACAAGGTTAAGAAATGTCACTTTACTTTTTGTCACGGAGACATTTCATACATGAAATGTCTTCATTGTAAAGGCAATTCTATGGGTTCCATCGTGGTGAATGTTCGTGAACAACGGGCATTGAATTTCGTCCCTCCGTGTGGAATGCGTTCAATATTTTCCGCCGTCTAAATTTGGCACTAAGAAAACAATGTCTCTTTTAGGGCTACTAGGGGGTACGTACGTAAGATATAAAATACAAATCCGATCTAAACCACTCATTCTAGGATCCACGTGGATCTCTCATAGAATCAACCGTTTGCAATAACAATGGTTAGGTGACTATATTGCTGTCATGTATGCCATGTAGCTATCTGTAAAACCGTGCTTAGCCATAGTATTCGTGAGGCAGTGGTATTAATGGGCTTTAGTTGAAACAATGAGACGCCGATTAGGGTCGCGCGTAAATAGAATATTTTTTTGCCCTGCAATAAAAAAAATTGAGCGTTTCGCATCCCACTCGCATTTTTTGTACGGATTTTCTTCCTGTCGCAGTGTCAGCACCTTTTGTTCCTGATGTACAAAAGTCCGTTGAGGCAGACCCTCGATAAGCAGTACACCTGTAGATGGTTGAAGTTGGCAGCTGTCCACTGGATGATCCAGGATTCCAGAAACAGCCGCTTATTGTAATTGATCTCCGTCGACTTAGAAGCTTGGTCAAAAAAGTAAAGCAAGACGCCGACCAAAAAAATGTCGATGCTGAACTCGTCAATTTCAATGAGGTGGGTGTTCACAGCGTTGTGCTTAGGAAGCGCGCTCCTTTTTCCCCAGAAATTGCGGACATTTTCTTATGTGGCCACACTCCCTCGAAAAAGTTATTTGCTGTCCCCCCCCCCCCCCCCCCCCTGAGTCAAGCGTCACAATGAACACGTAGTTGAAGTAAACCGGCGCATGTGGTTTCTCTTAGGACAGCCTGTCTTCCGAACACAGAAAGGCCAGGTGCCAGCAATTCACCTGATGCAATTCACTTCTACGAAAAGCACGTACATACAGTTTCTCTTAGCGGATTTTACAGCCTTGCTCAGGTTTAGAGTGATGATAGCCCAACCTTCCGCATAGGGAGTCAGTAGGTCTACCCGCGATTTCCCCAAACATAACCGACTCCCCCCGCGCAAACTTCGCCAATGCCTGGCAAGCCAGCAGCCCTCCGACGCTGCGTCAAAATAATTCGTTGGGGCATGCTCGGGGAAAATGGCACCTAGAAGATGTAAAACTAACAAGTAACCTGACGCAACACGTTGCCGAAAAATGTTAACGTAAGTACGTTACCTGTTACTGTTACAAAATTTTAACAAGTGGGTTACCAAGTTACCGGAAAAAGTAACGCGTTACCGGTAAAGACATAACTTGCATCGTTTTACCACCAACACTGCTGGGAAGGCATTGCATCGTTTTCTGAATGCCTATCAAGACGTTGACGACTATACCTTTGACTCTGTACTGCCTGCTGCCGTGCGTTAAACACCTACTGCTCATGAACGGGAACTGCGGAGCGATTAATTACTGCTTCCCGAACTATTGTCTCCGGAGTAGTTTGCTGTCTGCGTAGACGTTGAGCCGCCGCATGCGGCACTCTGGCCTCCGGAGTAGCAGCTTGCTGTTGGCGTTGCAGCTTTGCCGCTGCTTCCCGACATCAGCCACAGCGCGGAGGGCTCATAATGGCTCACGGACGTGTAGCGGGTACCTCGCTTATCAGGAGAATGACTAACTGCATAGTGCCATAGTCGGTGCATGCTTCTCTACTCTATGAAAGTACGGCGGGCACATATTGGGTACCTTACATCAGCAGTGGCAGATAACGGACAACAGGCGATGAAGGAGCCTCGACCATAGTGTTTCGCCCCTAAATATGAGCTGAAAAATAATATTCCAGTGAAAGTAAGCCATGGAAGTCGCAGCCCACGAACTCCACTCACCGCCAGCGACCAGCAGTTTGCCATTGCTTTTGTGACGTCATTTGCTACA